>NC_069505.1:552419329-552676829 GCF_027579735.1 Bombina bombina | reverse complement strand
ATATCAAGTGGCGCAAAAGTCAGTGAACGAGTTTTAAAACTCTGACTGAGGATTGCTTTGTCATTGGCGGATGATTTTAAAGAGAAGGTAAATAAGTAACGGTGGGGGGAGTTAGGCGGCCATATTTTGATCCGATCAACTCATCTATCGTGGAGGATTAGTAGGATAAGGAAATAGGTAACACCAAAGGGATGTGGTGCAGGCGGATGTTTGTTTGGGGTAAAAAAGAAATGGGATCATGTTTTGTTGGGTGTTGACTGTCCCTTTAAATGTAAAAATTTATATTTTTTGTAGTGTAGCTGACCCCCCTCAATACCCTATCCCCCCCCCCCTCCCATATCCCTTCCCCAGCATGTTTTATTCCACGCTCCCTCTCCCTCCTTCCCATAGCTTTCCATTAGTAGCCGGGTAAATGCGTCCTATCTGCTGCGACCGCGGCACGTAACTGTCACATCACAGGAAGAGGAGCCTGATGTGAACATCTATGGGCCGCCCACCCGCCTCCCTGCTGCTGCTCCCACCCACCAACGATCGCCCCCATTGATGGCCGATGCAGAGAGGGCCACAGAGTGGCTCTCTGCGCATCGGTGCGGTAAAAAGGGTATTGCAGTGATGCCTGAATATCGAGGCATCACTGCAATACCCTGGAAGCAATCAAGATCGCTTCCAGAGCTTCAAACCCCAGTGGACGTGTCAGGCACGTCCTTGGTCCTTAAGTGTATTTTTTTTGTAGGACGTGCCTGGCACGTCCTTGGTCGTTAAGGGGTTAAAGGGTTATGGTTTCAATTAACAAAATCAGCTATTTCATATACAATAACAAACCAAAATAAGCAATTTCTCATACATTTTATACTCGGCAGTTTGTATTACAAGTCATTGGAAGCACATTAAGGGAAGAACTATTTGACAGTATGCTGTCCCTTTAACATTTTTAAATACTGCTTTTCCATATTAATGATATATTTGTGAGACCAATGCTCCTTTTGTGCTTAGGTGTGTGTATGGATTACTAGGGGTACGTGTGTGCAGGTAGCAGAGTGTATATAGAAGGATTTGCACTTATATTTAATGAATGTGTCCGTGTCCGTGTCCACAAGGAAGCAATATGTTACTATCTCTTTAACAGTTAAAGGGATAGTAAAGTCACGATTAAACTTGCATGATTCAGATAGAGCATGTCATGTTACGACACTTTTAAATTCATGTCTATTTTCAAATTTGCTTTGTTCTTTTGGTATCCCTTGTTAAAAAATATGTATATCTTACACTAGTGGGAGCAAGCTTCTGATTGGTGCATGCACACATCTGTCTCTTGTGATTGGCTGACTAGATGTGTTCAGCTAGCTGTCAATAGCGCATTGCTGTTCATTCAGCAAAAGATAACAAGAGAATGAAGCAGATTTTATAATAGATGTAAATTGGAAAGTTGTTAACAATTCTATGTTCTATCCAAATCATGAAAAGTAATGTTGTGGTTTCCTGTCCCTTTAAGCTATACAATAGATTACTGATCCCATAATATTTCCTTAAATGTGCTCAACTCAGTGGACAACTTGTCAACTCGTGGTGCCTATTTGTTTTGATTTTGTTGTCTTACTCTTTCTTTTCTATTAGGCAGTCACTATGCCGGGCAGTGAGAATATACAATTAGACTTTCCTCACTACAGCTCAGTTCTCTTGGATACCCTCAACAAGCAACGTCTGGCAGGAAAGTTCTGTGACCTGTCAGTGCAAGTTCAAGACAGGATTTTTAGAGCTCACAAGACTGTTTTAGCTGCTTCATCTCCATATTTTCATGACAAACTTCTCTTAAATGACACCGACCACCTGGTTCTCCCTAGTGTCATCCAGCCTTATGCCTTTGAGAACCTTTTGCAGCTTATCTACTCTGGAAATCTTTCTTTGGATGTTGAAACTTTGCCTGCTCACCTGCTGGTTGCCAGTGGATTACAGATGTGGCAGGTTGTTGATCGATGCTCAAAAATACTGAAAGAAAGAGAACTTCACACCCCCCAACCCTGGTCTAGTCGTGCCAGTGAGAGTCAGTCACCCAGCAGCAGCTTCCAGCCTCCACGGGAGGAACCACCACCTGCACCAATATCAGTTGGCGGCTCTGATGACGAAGAAGTCATTAAGGTTAGAGTATCTGAGGAAGAAGAGGAAGAGGAGGAGGAAGAAGATTCACAGAGTGTGATAAATGTTATAGATGAACCAGCAACAGCCAGCTGCTCTTATGCCCTTCCTTCCTCTTCCTCTCAAGGAAGTCCCAAAATGTTTTATATCAAACAAGAGAATGCAGAAGAGGAGAGTGGTTTTCTGAAGACTTTTGGCATGGCTGAAATGCCAGCTGAATATTCCTCCGATATGAGCTTTGTCCTTCCCCCTACCTCTTCATCTTCTGATGTTTCACTTTGTATGCCACAAAAAATCCACAGTGTTGCAGAATCCCCAGCCTTCACTTTCTCTAAACCTGTGGACCTTCATGGTAATGAGATAATCTCCCATGCACTCCAAGCACAGACTATTCACGCACCCATCAAGCTTGTGGCTGCACCTGATGGGAAAAAATTTGGCTGCATGTGTGGCAAACGCTTTGCGGTTAAGCCCAAGAGAGATAGGCACATCATGTTGACTTTTAGTTTACGACCATTCGGCTGCTCTCTCTGCAACAAAAAATTCAAGTTAAAGCACCACCTGACAGAACACATGAAGACCCATGGAGGAAATTTGTACTCCTGCGATGACTGTGGCCGGAAATTTAGAGTACAAAGCTGCTTCCAAAAGCACAAAGAAGTTTGCAAGGGACAAAGATGGGCCGGGGCCTGCTGGACATACAAGTAGATCCAATATCTAGGGAGTCAGCCTTACAACTCTCTAACCAGAGCCATTAAATGGGGTCTCTGTAATATTGACTAACTGCAGAATCCAGTGTTCCTCTGGGTATTACCATATATATAAAGAAACACAATTCTTAAGCTCCTTTGTTTATTGTTTAGAACTATGTTATTTTGTAAATTGCACTGTAGGATGAAGTTATTTACTACAAAACAGGAATCTGTAAACGTAGTTACGTGGCCCACTAATTAGTTTTCCAACAATATTCTGCGTTGGCACAACAATTGGTATATAGGAAGTACAAAGGTCGTTTGTGGAATGTTATCTTTGACCTTTATCTGAACATACATGCTATAGCATAAAGACAATTATATAGTCTTCACGGACTATAAATAAAATTGACAACGCTGTAGGGCAATTTGAGACCCAAACACTCTTTACATTTTATTTATCCGTTTCATATTTTGAAATATTATCAGGTATTGTTTAAATAAGGACTAACACTGAGGTTATATACAGGAGTCGGGAGGGTCTTAAGACTTTTTGTAAATATATCCATATGCATTATCTATATATGTTCTTGTGTGAGGTTATAGTATTAAGGTTGGAGATATTTGGTTATATTGAATGTCTACAATAATAATTATATTGTGTGTCCCTAATTGGTCTGGGGGTCTGGGAGGACAGCTGTATGTTGCATACTTCCAAACTGGGACAATCCCAAATTGAACGCAAGTCCCACTATCAGTCTTTCCTCTGTTTTTGTCCTGTTTTCCTGTTGAAAACCAACAACTTGACTTTCTAGGGAATGCCCCAAATTCTGCCAGTAACTCACAAAGTCCTACCTCCTCCTAATCTTCTGTACCCGGTCAAAGTATGGGAGATGTTAGTGGGTATAACGTTCTTCTGCTATTGGATATATGACACATATACTTGAGTAAGCAGATTGCAACCTTAATGTGTATGAGGAAGGGGAGTACCCGCTTTAGGAGGTGATCTGTCTGCGTTCAGGGTTGTATCACCCTATATAGGAATAAGACGACATGATTCTTTGCAGAGTGGGTGAGACGTAGTGACTTTTTCTGTCACCTATTCAATAATCTAGGTTGCATTTAAGAACTTCTTTTTTCTATATAAAAAGATTGTGGACCAGGTGAGATATTTGTTAAAGATGGATATTAAAGCATTGCTTTACTTTATCACAAGCATTAGTATTTACAGTTAAATGGGCATTCAACTCTAAAATTCTTTCATACACGTGAAATCTCTAAATATTGTAAAAAACAAACAAACAAAAAAACCTTTCTTATATAAAAAAAAATAAAAAAAAATATTAAACTAATATTGAAACTAACCGGAAATGCATGATCCTCATAAGCATGAACAAGTGGAGGTTATTTAGGCATGAATATTTTTTATTTATTTTTTAAAAACAGAGGAAAAAAACCCCCAAACATTCTGAAAACTCCTCCTTTTTGGATGCATCAAATAACTGGTTGTTATATTCCCTGAAATTAAATAACAAAAACGCAGAAGGTATTTGTATTACCATTTAGCATTTTCTACATTAAGGGGCCGATTTATCATGGCCCAAATGGGGCCGTATACCGCCAGAAACGAGAGTTAAGAAGCAGCAGTCTTAAGAACGCTGCACCTTAACTTGTCCGCTACCTCTGAGGCGGCGGACAGCAATCCACATGATCAGGTTGATTGACACCCCTTGCTAGCAGCGGATTGGCCGCAAATGGGCAGGGGGCGGCATTACACAAGCATTTCTAGTGAAATGCTTGTGCAATGATACCGCTGTCTGCATTTATCGATATGAGGCGGATATGATCTGCTGCACGTTGATAAATCGGCCCCATACTGTATATAGCAGTGAGAAAATTCTTCAGGCCTGGTCTATAGTCTTCGTTGTTGACATTTGAAATATTATATGATCATATGTTGTACATAACTCACTGGCTTCTTTAAAGGAACAGTCTAGTCAAAATTAAACTTTCATGATTCAGATAGAGCATGCAATTTTAAGCAACTTTCTAATTTACTCCTTTTATCATTTTTTCTTCATTCTCTTGGTATCTTTATTTGAAAAAGCAAGAATGTAAGCTTTAGAGCCGGCCCATTTTTGGTTCAGCTCCTGGGTAGTGTTTGCTGATTGGTGTCTAAATGTAGCCACCAATCAGCAAGCGCTATCCAAGTGCTGAACTAAAAATGTGCCAGCTCTTGAGCTTACATTTTGGCTTTTTCAAATAAAGATACCAAGAGAACAAAGAAATATTGATAATAGGAGTAAATTAGAACGTTCCTTAAAATTGCTGCTCTATCTGAATTATGAACGTTTAATTTTGACTTGACTATCCCTTTAAGCAACTTTCTAATTTACTCCTATTATCTATTTCTCCTTGTATCTTTATTTGAAAAGGCAACAATGTAATCATAGGAGCTGGTGTTCTATCAGATTCTGGTCCCTCTGAGTGCGCATGCTCTGTATGACGTAATTGCACTCCACATATGTTAATTAGGAATGTGTGGAATGCGATTATGTAAATCGGCAACATGCGCACTGAGAGGGAGCAGATTCTGACAAGGAAGTTGTGTTGGACCTTGCTGCCGCTACGAGATGCACGCATGCGCTGTTGAAATGTAATACTGTAAAAAAAATTAAGTGATATATATATATATATATATATATATATATATATATATATATATATATATATATATATATATATATATATATATATATATATATATATATATATATATATATATATATATATATATATATATATATATAGGACACAGTTTAATGACTTGTCATGGTGATGAAATGAAAGCACTTTTTCGCATTTTTTATTACCGTGAGAAGTGATTGAACTTGGCCCTGTATGTATGTGTGTGTGTGTGTATATATTTATATATAATGCACTTTTAATTTGTTTGACAGTATTACATTTTAAACAGCGCATGCGCGCATCTCGTAGTGCGACAGAAAGATCCGAAACAACTTCCTTGTCAGAATCTGCTCCCTCTGAGTGCGCATCTTGCTACATTTACATAATCGCATTCCACACATTCCTAATCAACATATGTGGAGTGCAATTACGTCATACAGAGCATGCGCACTCAGAGGGAGCAGATTCTGACAAAGGAACAGAATCTGATAGAACACTGGACCATTTTTGGTTCAACGCCTGGGTAGCATTTTCTGATTGGTGTCTAAATGTAGCCACCAATCAGCAAGCGCTACCCAGGTGCTCAAACAAAAATCTGCAGGCTCCTAAGGTTATATTCAAATAAAGATAGCTAGAGAACAAAGAAAATTTGATAATAGGAGTAAATTAAAATTGCACGCTCTATCTGAATCATGAAAGTTTACTTTTGACAAGACTATTCCTTATCAGATTATTTAGCTCACACTCAGCAAGTGCTTGTTAACCCGTCAGCATTTACCGGAGAGTTTGAATTATTAAATTATTTTGTTTCATGCAGTTCTTTCTCTATTAAAGGGATATGAAACCCAAACATTTTCTTTTGTGATTCAGGCAGAGTATGCAACTTCATTTTCTTTGTCCAATTTACTTGTATAACCAAATTTGCTTCGATCCCATGGGTATTCTTTGTTGAAGAAATACCCAAGTAGGCGCTTGGAGCACTGCTTGTGAGGAAATAGTTCTGCCATCTAGTGCTCTTGTAAATGAATAACATTCTTGCAAAACCTGACACATTGTGTTCCAGTCATATGCTCCTGAGTTTACATCCCTGCTTTTCAACAAAAGATAAGAGAATGAATAATAGAAGTAAATTAGAAAATTGTTTAAAGGGACACAGAACCCAAATTTTTTTCTTTTGTGATTCAGATAGAGCATGCAATTTTAAGCAACTTTCTGATTTACTCCTATTATCAATTTTTATTCCTTCTCTTGGTATCTTTATTTGAAAAGCAAGAATGTAAGTTTAGATGCCAGCCCATTTTTGGTGAACATCCTGGATTGTTCTTGCTGATTGGTGGATAAATTCACCCACCAATAAACAAGTGCTGTCCATGGTTCTAAGCCAAAAATTGGCTGGCTCCTTAGCTCAGATGCATTTTTCAAATAAAGATAGCAAGAGAACGAAGAAAAATAATGAGTAAATTTTATAGTTGCTTAAAATTGCATGTTCAATCTGAATCACGAAAGAAAAAATTTGGGTTCAGTGTCCCTTTAAAATTGTCTTTTTCTATCTGAATCATCAGAAAAAATGTCTGGGTTTCATGTCCCTTTAAGATAATCAACTCTTTCATGGCAAACCTTATACGTCATTACCCAGAAAGAGCATTTTGTAACATTGTTAGCTGAAGTCAAGTTATCATCATAGTAGTTTGTGGCCTTTAAATTTAAAGGGGGGGAAAAAAGGATTTGTTAACTTTCAACAATAAAAAAAATAAGAATTCATCTGTTGCTCACGTTTCCAATTTTGTTCTGGCTGCAATCTGGGGCTAGGGAGTTGGGGATTATAAGAGGAACCCAGGTGTGAGGTTGACATCTCAGGAATCATGGCTGGCTGTGAGGCTAGTAAGGCAGATGTCCATAATTGTTACTGGGTATTTAGAGTTGGGATTTCTGGCACATTTATAAGGAAAGGAGAGTGATGAACTGCAGGAAAAAGGTCTAAAATTAAAGTCTGTCCCACAATATCCGGACTAATTCTGTGCTCATTGTTGCTCTTAGACAGAAGTTTTCGGTATATTCCTGTCATTTTAAATAGCTGATAAAGACCTATTGAAAAAAACAATTCGTTTTTTAAAGGACCACTCAATGCAGTAGAATTGCATAATTAACAAGTACATAATAAATAAAGGATTTAACACCTACTCCGAATTTCAAATAAGCAGTAGATTTTTTTTCGAACAAATTTGAATTTTTTGCTCCCATTTTCCGGCCCCCTGTATCATGTGACAGACATCAGCCAACCACAGACTAGTATATGTATACCCTGTGAGCTTGTGCACATGCCCAGTAGGATTTTGTTTCCCAGAACATGTATATATAAAAAGACTGTCCAAACTTTGATAATGGAATTAAATTGAAAAATGTCTTAAAACGACTGCTCTTTCGGGATCATAAAAGTTTATTTTGACTTGAGTGTCCCTTTAAAAGACCGAGTATACTTTTGCTAATTTATAGGATTTTTTTTTTTTAAAGGATAAGCATATACAAAATACCACTTCACATTTATGAGTCTACTAAAGCTATTAAATTAAATTTGGTTTCACTGTCCCTTCAAAGGTCTAATTATATTCTGATTTCCAATATAAAATCCTGGGTCCTTCCAAACCCCGCCTTAGATCAGAAGGTCGTGCTCGGAGTTCATCCCAGGTTCACTTGGCCCCGCCCCATGGATCACCCAGATTCTGCATCCAGCCTAAAAGATCCAGGTATGTTGTGTGTGCTTTTAAAGGGCAGAATTTGAGTCGGAAGCTTGCAGTCCACTCTTATTTTTTTTTATATATATACTCTGTGTGTGTGTATATATATATTTAATGGAACGTTTTCGGGGTTCACAACCCCTTCATCAGCATGGGTTGTGAACCCGGAAAACGTTCCATTAAATTGGTTTTTGTGAAAAAGTCCTGAGAGTGCATTCTCTTGTTTTCTATTTGATGGTATATCATTGCACCCAGGCGAGTTGGCTATTGGTGGGCTGAACTGGAAATTGTCTACTACTATATATATATATATATATATATATATATATATATATATATATATATATATATATATATATATATATATATATATATATATATATATAACATCACAGTTGCCTCTGTTATGAAACACAATAATTAAAATGGCTAATATGCCATCTTCTATAAACAATGTATAATCTTGGTAATTGTTTCATCTTGAAGATACATATTCATTTATACATTATTTATGGTGTTGGCATTAATGTTAGTGGTCTTTAGGTTACAAGTTGAGTGACAAATATTGCTTTTAATAGATAACAAAATAGCCAAACTTTTTCTGTTTTTAATATAATGTACATTGTTAAAGGTAATGATCTGTCTCAGTCTGAGGCTTCAGCTCTCACTCTATTACCGTTTAATGACCCCCTTCACCCTTAGCTTAACTTCTTTATCAATTTATTTTACTTTTATCAAATTTGCTTCATTCTCATGGTATCCTTTGTTGAAGTTGACTTTATGCCTTCATTACAGGGAATAATCAGCTGTAATGGTTCAGGCCTATGTTAGGCCCTTAGTCATGACTAAGGGCCTATAGTAGGCCTGAAATGTTGTAGCTGGTTGTTCCTATGGTCCCTGTAATGAAGGAATAAATGTAATTTTAAACAGAGTCTGGAATCTATTAGTATTTTTGCTATTTGGAGAGTATTTGTCAGTCTGATTCCGTGCCCAGTATTGTGAGTGTGCCGTTTCCACAGTGTTGGTAAAACCCTTTGTTGAAGGAGTAGTAATGCACTACTGTGAAACATCAGCTATCCCTCGGTGGTACATTGGTGCTCATTAGCCTATCTATGTATGTTTTTCTAAAAAGGATAGAAAGAGAACAAAGCAAATTGGATAATGGAAGTAAATTGGAAATCTCTGTAAAATAGCATTCTCTATCTGAATAAAAAAGGTTGAATTTTGACTTCACTGTCCCTTTTAATGCAACATGAAAAAAGCAAAGTGTTCACGCGCATCTGCTAATTTTGTGCAGCTGCTTACAATATACAGTACGTGTTTGCATATTGTAGTCAGCTGCGTAACGTTAACAGAGATGTAAAGGAGGCTCTGCTATTCTACATTAAAGCTCGATAGGGCTGCAACAACTAATTGGTAAGATTTATCAAAAAAATAATTAACAAATCACTTTTTTTGATTAGGTGTTAAGTGATTAGTTGGTCGGTTGCACCGCACCAGCTCCTTTACTCTGATGAACTCCTGCACATGTTATTGTGCAAAAAATTGGTATTTATTCAAAGAAAATTCTAATAATAATCGGCTAATTAATTGGATTGATATTTTTTTTAATAAATACCATATTTTTTGCACAATACCATGTTCAGGAGTCCATTGGAGTGAAGCAGCTGGTGCCGTGCAACCGACCAACTAATCGCAGAACATCTAATGAATAATGAAATTAGTTGACAACTATTTTTATGATCAATCTTATTGATAAACTGTTGCAGCCCTACAGCTCGAGTTGCCAGGTGTCCACAGTATTCAACAGGACAGTCCAGTAGTTTAGCAGGGTGTCCAGTAATATCTACACAAAAATAATATACTGAAATGTCCAGTTTTTGTAAGTCCCCTGAGTGTCGGTTAAATGGAAAAGGTCTCCTATGCATCTATTTATTACAACTATTGCCCAAATAGAAGTGATAATGTGCAGTCACTATTCTGTGTGTTACTGGCAATCAAGGAGGGTTAAAAAGGGGGTTACCAGTAGTGATAGGCGAATGTGTCGAAAGTACAGTTCATTTGGTCTAATGAATCCTCCTGTGGACATTCGTTTTGGACAAACGAATGCCGATAAGGTTTGAAAACTCCTTAAAATGCATTAAAGCAAATATTATTTAATATTTGTTTAATGCTACTTTTGTTTTCGGATGTTAATAATTTAGATTGAATATCCACATTTGAAATTTTGAATGTAACTTTCGATTTAACAAATTTAAAAGTTCAGGAGTTCATGCGGTAGGGAATTTAGTAAATTGATACATAATAGAAACAAATATATCAATTCAAATTTTTCTATTTTAAATTATGCTTAATCCTAATATTACATTTAAAGAGAGCATTAGATATACTATTACATTAAACCAATGTTAGAATGTTGTACAAACATTTGAAATTTGAAACGAATGAACAAATTTGTTAACATTAGGTTCATTTTTCAAATGTTGCAAAAAATTCACCCATCCCTTATTACTGGAAGTCCATGATGGTGTTAAAAACTCACTCTGTGTGCTCCAGTGAGTGCATGTGTGGCCAAGTAGAACAAATGAAGTTACAAGCAGCCAACCAGATAAAATCGCTACTCAGATGTAAACAATATACATGTTGGGGTCAAAGAAAGGGGACATTGTGTGACTACATCTACTATCAGTGCCCAGTTACTTACAGGATGTCTTATATTTTTGTCGAGGATAGCTGGCAACCCTAATTACAGTGGAAGCTAGGCAGAAGATTAAGAGAAGGGGTACACAGGAACATGTAATCACAGAGGTAAAAAGTATATTGATATAACAGTATTGGTTAGGCAAAACTGGGGAATGGGTAATAAAGGGATTATCTATCTTTTTAAACCAATAAAAATTCTCGAGTAGACGGTCCCTTTAGTGGCAGAGATTCCCCTTTGTCCGATAATGGATTTCCATTCTTTGTGAAAGATAGATGCAGCTTATGTGCAAACACATACAGAAAGAGAATCAGTCTGCCAGGAACGAACAGCAGCTCAGTAGTTTGTTCTATGGACGGTTACCACCTTGTAGCTTCTCTTAGCCCAATTGTGCTTTTCAAAGAGGAGCACTCTCCTGAAGTATATCAGTCTGATCACGCTTAACAAGGTCAGTCCAGCACTGAGAAAACAGCCAATTCTCCTCTGAATAAGGGAAGTGACAACCCCAGACAATTGTTTCGTCCTCCTGAGGTGCAGCCATATCCCTCTAAGCACATCAGACTTTCCCCAGGGTTTTAAAACAAATACATACAGAAAGAAAAGGAAGTCTCCCTAATGCTGATGAAGGAAACCAGACGTGGACTCCTTGTCCAATGTTCTTAGAGGGATATGTCTGCACCTTACTGAGGAGGCCCAATAAATGCCAAAACGTTCGTCTGGTGTTGCCATGCTCCTTGTTCAGAGAGGGATTGCCTGGAATTTCGGGGCTGGACTGACCGTGTTAGACAGGATCAGACTGATATACTTCAGGAAAGTTTTTATTTGTGAAAAGCACAATTGGGCTAAAAGAGGCTGCTCCCAGGAGGTGACTCGCCATAGAACAAGCTACTCAGCTGTTGTTCATTCCTGGTATAGCTCTTCTCTTTCTGTATACATTTATTTGTAAATTTGTTTTAGATGCTAAATATATAAATGGCTAGCTCAATGTATGGCAGCTGTTGCAATGTTCTTTTACGATATCTCAAAATAAGTTACATCGAAAAGATTATTAACTTTTCTACTGTGTTTAGATGGAGAAGTGACTCCACTGGTTTATTATAAGGGAAAATAAACCTAATTTCTCTTGTAAGATGTATTAAGTCCACGGATTCATCCATACTTGTGGGATATTCTCCTTCCCAACAGGAAGTGGCAGAGAGAGCACCCACAGAAGAGCTGTCTATATAGCTCCTCCCTTAGCTCCACCCCCAGTCATTCTCTCTGCCTGCTTAACTGCTAGGAAGGGCAAAGTGAGTGTGGTGACAAAAATGTTACTTTTTATTTTCTCAAGCAAAAGTTTGTTATTTTAAATGGTACTGGTTTGTACTATTTACTCTTTGGCAGAAAAGGGATGAAGATTTCTGCAAGGAGGATGATGATCTTAGCACTTTGTAACTAAGATCCACTGCTGTTCTCACAAGGGCTGAAGAGTACAGGAAAACTTCGGTTGGGGGAACAGTTTGCAGGCTAAACTGCATTAAGGTATTTTCAGTCTATTTTTTTCTAGACAGACTGTGTTATTTCTAGAAAAGGCTGGCAATCTCCCCATGAGGGAAAGGTAAGCTGTATTCAGTAAAAGAGGAATCGAAGCTTGCATAAAGGGCTCATAGTTACTGGTGACACTGATAGGAAAAAACGTTTTGGTTCAATATAACGTTTTTTGAGGGACTTTAAGGGGTCTTTGTGGCTTGTTTAAGGGTTATTAACCCACATGGCTAGTTTAAGAAACACTCTGTGGTGTTTCTTTTAGGCCCCATAACATCGAGTGAGGTGGGAGGGGCCTAGTTAACTTTACCTCAGAAGCATCCAGCTACTTCTCCAGAGGTTCCTGCTGTATTTGAGGGCTGTAAAGAGGTTTTTTCCCCACAAATCGTTCCTAACTTATGTTACATATAACATATAAGTGTTATACCGATCCACACAACTGATTAATACACATGAGCTTATAGCTATATTGAATTATCTCAGTACAACTTATATTTGTCTCCTTTACCGAACCTAAAAAGGGTCCTCTGAGAATATATTAATGTACTTTATATTGATCTAATCAATACTCATAATCACTTTATGAAATCATTTTTTCCTTGATATAACTATCTAAAGGTCCTTATTTATATTGAGAATATTTATGATTTATTAATTATTACAAAAACAATACTCATTAACCCTTAGGCTTCCAAGCGCCAGTACTACCTTGCCGAATTTCTCCAACCTATTGCATGCATTGTTCCTGTAACTACTGCAGCTGCTTTCTGGTTTGAGGCTCTAGAAGAGGCTCTCCAGGTGGAGACTCCATTAGAGGATATTATGGATAGCATTAAGGCCCTTAAGTTGGCTAATTCTTTCATTACAGATGCCGCTTTCCAAATGGCTAACTTAGCGGCAAAGAATTCAGGTTTTGCCATATTAGCACGCAGGGCGTTATGGCTCAAGTCCTTGTCTGCTGATGTGTCATCAAAATCTAAATTGTTGAACATCCCTTTCAAAGGAAAGACCCTATTCGGGCCTACACTGAAAGAAATTATTTCAGACATCACTGGAGGGAAAGGCCATGCCCTCCCTCAGGATAAAACAAATAAAATGAGGACCAAACAAGATAAATTTTCGTTCCTTTCGGAACTTCAAGGGTGGTCCCGCTTCTTCTTCCCCTGCAGCAAAGCAAGAGGGGAATTCTGTCCAATCCAAGTCAGTCTGGAGACCTTACCAGGCTTGGAACAAAGGTAAACAGGCCAAGAAGCCTGCTGCTGCCTCTAAGACAGCATGAAGGGGTAGCCCCCAATCCGGGACCGGATCTAGTAGGGGCAGACTCTCTCTCTTCGCTCAGGCTTGGGCAAGAGATGTTCATGATTCCTGGGCTTTAGAAATTGTGTCCCAAGGATATCTTCTGGACTTCAAAGACTCCCCCCCCCCCCAAGGGGGAGATTTCACATTTCTCAATTGTCTGCAAACCAGACAAAGAGAGAGGCATTCTTACGCTGTGTAGAAGACCTATATACCATGGGAGTGTACAGAAAAAATAGGTGTGATGAAACAACACACCTGAAGTAGCGCTAATCTTTGTTAAAAAAATTTGAGAGTGAAATAAATCACAAATGGTTAATTAGTTACAGAAATAGCTCAATAAATAATCTCATATGTTAATAAACCATTTCAATTCATAAAGGCATATAAACATGAAAGGTATTCAAGTCCATATATGTGACTGATATATATACACAAAAGAGTCCAGCTGCTCCTCTGAAACAGGTGAATCCACAGACTTTGATTGAAAGAGAACGATCTAAAAAGATAGAGGAGAGGAGCGCAGACTCAAATGCAGGGTGTAACAAAATTTAATGACAATAAAAAAGACAAGTGGCAACTCACAAAATATAAAATTTAAAATGGCATATAGTGTAACATTAACACTTAGCAACTTATCCCCTCTTCGAGTGTGTCCAGAAAGGAGTTCCAGGAAAGGACAAGGCAGACGTGTATCCACATTCACTCCAAGGAGTAAGAAAACAGACAGCCGGCGTGCGTTCCCAAACAATGCCAGAAACCAGGCTGGCAACAGGTACAATGTCCGTTTGAAAGGTAACAAGAGTAACGATATAATACCTTTATCCGGCAAACAGAAATGATCCTAGGCTCACAAATCCAAGAGTTCTATGCTGCAGGCTAAGAACTGAGGACGGCCTCACTGGATCAAACAACTAACGTATAGGGGGCGGGGCTCTACGCGTTTCGTCCCAGTGACGTAGGGACTTTCTCAAGAGTAATTTGCTAGTAGCGTGCATATCCTCTTCTAGGTTGTGTGTGTTGGCACTCCCACATATTCCACCAATGGGTTAAGAGATGATAATGATATGCACGATACTGCAAATGGAGATTGTAAACAAATACTTGTAATAACGTGAGTATGGGTAAGTGTCAGGTATTTAAAGGCTTCATCTCTTCAAAGTATTATACAACGATAAAAATTTACAAATATAATTCAGTTCTAAACAACTTGCATATCTATTGATACCCTAAAATATTGATAACGGTACAAATATGTTTGTATCTCTAAAAAAACACAACTAATATTCATAAATATAAAAATAAAACCAATAATTTTTAAAAATACATAAAATCCATATTTTAAAACATTGATCAGCATGAAAATACACTAAATGTGATACGCACTATATATATATATATATAGGCTGACCATACGTCCCGTTTTGAAAGGGACAGTACCGTTATTTTATGTTTTTTTCCCTGTCCCGTCGTTTCTTTATTAATAGTCATTTTGTCCCGTTTTGAGGGTTATCAGACCGTGCGGGCAGCACAAGTGTAATTTTTTATTGCACACACACCACTTAAATTTTTTTAAACTCCCCGCCGGCGGGGAGGGCAGTTTTTTTAAAAAGCTATTATTTTTTTTTTTTAACTGCAGCCAGGATTGGGTTGGGTGGCCATGCCCACATGATCCACAGCATGCAATCTTAGCAGTCTATGCCACCCGCGCTCTTCAAAATTAGGGGCGTGTAGGGGCGTGTCATTGATAGGTGCCTATAAAGACTCAGTGACAGCAGGTCAGTACTCAGTCGTGAGCTGTCAGACTGAGCCTAGGAGGGAGACTGGTCACTGGTCAGCGTGAGGGAAGTTAGATTACTAGCTAGCTCAGCTGCAGTAGTGCCAATACTTTACTAGTAACTTACACTCAGGACAGGCTCAGCACAGGGGTCGGCAGGAGTCAGACTAAAAATATCTGAAATTTAGTCAGTCATCATCTGGATCTGATGTGATGATCAATCATCTGCCTTTAGCCGCTGCCTCACCATCATCCGAATTATAGGCTGACCTGACCATCACCAGACACCAGAGAGATAATTCTTGTTGCCATCTTCTTCTTGTTTGTGTCACAGACGTGTGAAGTGAACATACAAACTAGTGTTATGGTCTGGTCTGGAAGTAGATTGATTCAACTGTCTACAGTCTATGTTCTGAACTTCAGCTTCTGCAAGAATTGTGCACAAGATAAGACCAGTGTCTGTGCCTGGCAATCAATTAAATTAAATTAATTTTCATTTATTATATCATATGCTTATTATTATAATGCTGCTGCAGTGCTGGTTGTAGTAAAGACGTTATAAAATAACGGTTATTATCAACTATGTAGTTCCACATTTTTATCAGTTCTTCCACCATTTACATGTGTAACAATGATTTTGGGCAACTCAGCTAAAAAAAAATCTACAACTACTATCCAGATATTCAAACCAAACGCAAGTTCAGAGGCTTTTACCCTTTAAAATCAGTTAATATGGAGGAATTTGCCTTGACAACATAGGATAATCTCACTTTTTTAAAGCATGTTTGTTGTTTGTATGATAAATTAAATTGTAATACTTTTGTTCACAAGCTTCAGAATCAGTTCTTCTTATTATATAAGCATGTTCTCTTTGATTTTATTTGTTTAAACAACACATTTGGCTTGGGTATCCATCTGTTTAAAAGTGACAATGAGTCTGATACAAGTTCCATAATATATATTAATATTAATGAATATTGTGTGTATGTGTTTGTGGGGGGGGGGGGCATGATGGATGTGATCTAATGGAGGGAACCTTCATCTTTAGAATGGTTATTGGATAAGTAATTTTATTTCCCTTAACAACAGTTATAATAAAAAGCATTTTATAGGGTGTCTTTATAAGTCAAAACATTTGTGCTTTATTTTTATATAGATTTGCCAATTTTCTGTGTGCATCAAATTTAAAGTAAAAATAATTTCATATACATGATACATCAGCTCATGGAGTGTGAGAAGTTTTATTATATGGTGTTGAAAGACCGAAATTTGCTGTGTAAATTTGTTTCATCAGACAAATATTCATGGTACAATCATGATGAAATACAGTCCTCCTCTAGCTCTACGTCTACCTAAAAATTTTTGTATGAGTTCTTCTGTCACTGAAGGATAATTGTTGGCTCAATAGTTTAAATTCATGTCATAAAAGTTAACTTTTGTTAAAATCGTACTTTTTTTCATATAAATAAAGAATATTAACCCCGTCCCGTTTTTGACCGCTCAATGTCCCGTTTTTGTCTCACGGAAATATGGTCAGCCTATATATATATATATATATATGCTAACTATAAAATTCATATATATACACAATAAATATATAAAAAGATATATAAAAAAACCCTTATTACATAAAATAAGTAATAATATGTCAAAGAAATGCTTGCAAATCAATATCAATATTTAACCCTTTAGGTTCCAAACAGTTGAGAGTCCTAATCCAAAATGTTTCCCTTTTTCTAAGGTATAAAAGCCTATTAGTGTTCCATAAACTGGGTTTAACCCATTCTATGATTTTAACAGATAGATCAGCCGGATTGCAGTTATGAAAGAGCTTAAAATGACGTGAAACACTATGGTTCTCGAAACCTGATTCTATATTTCTTATATGTTCCCTAACTCTGTATTTTATTTTACGCTTGGTGCAATCTATATAAATTAACCCACATTTGCATACTAGTTGATACACTACATATGTAGTATGGCAGGTGCACCTGTCCTTGCAGGGGTATCTTTTTGTTCCATCGTGATTGAAAAAATAAGTGGAATTACTATCTATTATAGGACATAGAACACAGTTAAGGGTTTTACAGGGGTATAAACCATTCTTTTCCCCACACCATCTATTCACTGTTGTAAAGTTAGATTTGGAATTTCTTAATTTGGTTGGTGCAATGTAATTCTTAATGTCCTTATTTTTCCTAAAGATGACATTCGGTTTGTCACCTACAAAATCTGTTTCAGAACGGGGTCAAGCTTGAGAACATTCCAGTGTTTTCTCAAAATTCTTTGAATTTTTTGGTGTTGGGTGTTATATTGAGTAACAAATTTGGGACTGTTTTTTCTATCTTTTTTTCAGATGGTTATTACCATTCTGTATATTATTAATTAGAGATGTCCTATCCATCATATCGACCTTATATTTGCAATCTTCTAGATGCTTGGAATTATAGCCCTTCTCTATAAATTTACCCATCAGTATACTGGATTCCTCATTGTTTGTGCAATTTCGTTTAATTCTTTGGAATTGTCCCAGGGGAATATTCTGTTTCCATTGTCTGAGGTGTCCACTTTTAATATTTAATAGACTATTCCTGTCAGTGGATTTGCGATGGTTCTTAACTGCTACTGTATTAGAAAATTCATTATAATAAAGAGTAAGGTCTAGAAAAGGTATTGCTTTTGATGATTTTTCCATAGTGAATTTTAAGTTTTATAAGTGTTATTATTTATGTAATTTAAAAAATCACCTATGTTGTTTTCAGGGCCCTGCCAGATCATAATAATGTCATCAATAAAGCGATGGTATTTAATGACATTTGATTCGTAAGGGTTATTGTTCCAAATTAAATTGTCCTCAAAATGAGACATATACAAATTGGCGTACGATGGGGCAAACGTGGTCCCCATCGCCGTACCCTGATGTTGTCTGTAAAATCTTCCTTCAAATAAAAAATAATTATGGTTCAAAATAAATGATATTCCATCGGCCAAGAGTTCTATTTGTTTTTCTGCAAATCTATTCTTACTAAGTATATCATTGATGACAGATACCCCTTTTGTATGGGGAATACTTGTGTATAATGATGAAACATTGCACGTGACCCAAACATAGCTTGATTCCCATTTAAAACCTTCACATTTCTGAATAACATCTATCGTGTCTCTGAGATAGGCTCTCGTGTGAGTGACAATAGGCTGTAAAAAATAATCAATATATTTAGATAGGTTGTCACATAGAGAGCCTATCCCAGAGACAATAGGTCTACCTGGGGTTTTTTTTGAGTCCTTGTGCACCTTAGGTAGGTGATAAAAACAAGATATCTTCGGGGCTACTTCATATAGAAAATTGTATTCATTCAAATTGAGAACACCATTACTTTTAGCCATATTTAAAAATTCTAATAATTCTGCTTTGTATTTATTAGTAGGATTAAATGTTAAATTTATATAAGTGGTAGAGTCAGATAGGAGTCTGTCTGCTTCTTTCAGATAGTCCCCCCTGTTTTGGACAACAATTCTCCCACCCTTATCGGCTGCCCTAAAGACCACATCGGTACATTTACTTAAATTATTTAGGGCCTCACGCTCTTTTTTTTTTTTTGACAGATTGTCACCTATTCTGGATTGGTTAGATAAATTACTTGTTGATAGGGCAGCTAGATCCTCACATACTAGTTTATTAAATATTTTTATATACTCAGACTGAGTGTGCTGTGGATAAAAAAAATAGACTTTTTCTTTAGTTCACAATGTTTTATGGAAAAATCCTCGTTCTCTTCATATATTGAAAAGTCTAGATTCTCTACCGTGTCAGATATTGTATTCAATGATGGAGAATCAAAATTATTGTCATCTAGTATGATTAAACTATTAAGGATTTCATCATCCTCCTTGGTCAATGATGATACCGAATGTGGGTGATGAATATCTGACTGTTTGAAAAAATACCTTTTTAACGTTAAATTACGTATGAACCTCTGAAAATCTATATATAGGTTAAAATGATTAGGGCCACTGTTTGGCACAAAATTCATACCTTTTGCCAATAATTCAAGTTCATGTTTATCAAACACTCTATCTGATAAGTTGAAAATGAGTTTAGTCCCTTCTTCTAATTCCAATGCTCTCTGTTTCTTTTTTCTTTGTTTGATTCCCCCTCTATTACCTCTAGGTCCTCCTCTTCGTGAGGTATTTTTGGGTTTCGTTGGTTCAGGGGTTGGTTTGGGAGTGAATTCTGTATATTCCCCCCTCCCCACCCCTGCTGTCTCCAGGGTGGAATCCCTAAAAAAGAATTAGTATTAGATGTGCTATTCCTACGTTGATGAGTGTTGCTCACATGGTTTTTATTCTTATTTGTATGGGAAACATGTGTATTTTGTCTAGGTGATGGTCTCCCTTGGTAATTGGGATAGTCCCATCTAGGTCTGGCCCCCTGATGGTGCCATACAGGTGATTGTGGTTGTTTATCCATAACATGGTACCTATTCCCATGATGGAAATTCTGTTCTGAATCAAATGGAGGACATTCTCTAGTGTTCTGTTGTATGTTTCTAACTTGTTTATTATAATAGTTGTACTGTCCATTATGTTGATTCTGATTATTGACATTTCAGTAACTATTATAAGTTCCATCTTTCGCTTTATTTTGCTCTGTGGGTTTTAACTGTTTGGATGCTCTAGTATGGTAATTGCCATTCTGTTTATAACCCGTTAAATCTGAATTAGGAGTTAAGCTTTCGCTTTGCTCTTTTTCCCTGTTAGACACTGAATTGTTTACAGAGTTTTTTTTATATGAATAGACTTTGCCTGACTTAAAATCTTCAAGATCCCTCTGCAATTTTTTGATTTTTGCAGTTTCTAACTCCTTAGAGAAGGTGTCAACTCTACTCTGAATATTAGTATTCATCTCCTGCCACTGTTGAATATGTCCATATGGCTGTATTTTGACAATGAGGGTATCTATTTCAGTTTTTAATTTATCCAATTTATATTCTCTATATTTTATCAACAATTTTATCAAGGCTTGTGAACAATTGTGCAATATTTGTTCCTATTCAATCTGGTACTCCACTTCATCTAGATTGAAAGCGGGGAATTTAAAAATCCTAAGCCCCCGTGGTATCACATTATGCAAAATGTAATTGTCAAGGAGTACCAGATCTTGCCCTTCTTTAGCATCTTTTAATAAAAGCTTTTCCAGCTCCCTTAAGATATCTAAAGGATCCTCTGATGTCACAATATTAGGGGTATTGGTTAGTAAATTATGGGACCGTTGGCGTTTAGACCTGTTTTCACTAATGCCAAATATATTAGGGTTAGATGCACTGGCCTCCATAATCTTATGCTCTATGTAATGACAAAATAGATCTGCTGCTACTTCTAGGAATAGAAAAGTATACAGAAAAAATAGGTGTGATGAAACAACACACCTAAAGTAGCGCTAATCTTTGTTAAAAAAATTTTGAGAGCGAAATAAATCACAAATGGTTAATTAGTTACAGAAATAGCTCAATAAATAATCACATATGTTAATAAACCATTTCAATTCATAAAGGCATATAAACATGAAAGGTATTTGGAACCTAAAGGGTTAAATATTGATATTGATTTGCAAGCATTTCTTTGACATATTATTACTTATTTTATGTAATAAGGTTTTTTTTTTTTTTTAAACGATTTATTTATTTTACCAACATTGAATACAAGAACATATGACACTCTATATCAAAACTTAATGTCATTTGTACAAAGGAAACTAAAACATTTATCAAATCCGATAAGAGAACAGAGTACATATCTTTTGCTAATAGATCAATATCAGATGTGCTCAATGAGGGCATTTTATATATAAGTATTTTGCATCTTTACATACAATGCTAAAAAAAACAACAACAAAAAAACCAAGAAACATAAAAATTAGAGTATTGTTCCTCTTACTATCCTAACCTATACCTAGATTGTTACCTACCCCTTTGAGTATAGAGTGCTCTGCTCAAAGTGAAGCATGAAGGGGGAGGGGAGAAGAGAGAGAGAAGAAAAAAAGGAGGGAGAAGAGAAAAAAAAAAAAAAAAAAAAAGCCAAAACAGGAGAATTAAATATTACCATCTATTTAATAAGACTATTTCTGAGTTTCTAAAAGGATAAATCAGCTGATTTATTTCTTCCGGTGGGAAAATCTTAATGAATGTGGACCACTTTCGGAAAAAAAGTATTATATCCCTTTCAGATGTTATGGAAGTGTCCATCTGTTCAATAATGCACTGTTTCTCCTGTTAAGTGTAGTCAGTCCACGGGTCATCCATTACTTATGGGATTATAACTCCTCCCTAACAGGAAGTGCAAGAGGATCACCCAAGCAGAGCTGCTATATAGCTCCTCCCCTCTACGTCATACCCAGTCATTCTCTTGCACCTAACTAATAGATAGGACGTGTGAGAGGACTGTGGTTGATAAACTTAGTTTTTATTTCTTCAATCAAAAGTTTGTTATTTTAAACGGCACCGGAGTGTGTTGTTTTTTCTCAGGCAGCATTAGAAGAAGAATCTACCTGAGTTTTGTGTATGATCTTAGCGGACGTAACTAAGATCCATTTGCTGTTCTCGGCCATTCTGAGGAGCGAGGTAACTTCAGAACAGGGGACAGCGGGCAGGTTCACCTGCAAGGAGGTATGTTGCAGTATATTATTTTCTAAGGAATGGAATTGACTGAGAAAATACTGCTAATACCGATGTAATGTAAGTACAGCCTTAAATGCAGTAGTAGCAACTGGTATCAGGCTGATATGTATGTATGTTTACACTGAAGTATTTCTGGGGAATGGCACTTCACTAAGAAAATACTGTATACATATAACTTTTAGCCTATTCTGCAGTGAGAGCGGCTAGCAGCAGGCTTTTTAATAACATTTCATAATTTATATTTAAAACGTTTACTGGCATGTTAATCGTTTATTTCTGTGAGGTACTTGGTGAAAATTTTTATGGGCATTATTTTCCACATGGCTGTCGTTTGTTATGAATTAAATCAGTTTACTGAGCTTCCCCACTGTTGTATTATGAGTGGGAGGGGCCTATTTTGGCGCTTTATTGCGCAGTAGAAATTCAGTCACAGTCTTTTTCTCCCTGCATGATCCAGGACGTCTCTACAGAGCTCAGGGGTCTCCAAAACTAGTTTTGAGGGAGGTAATCACTCACAGCAGACCTGTGAGACTGTGCTTTGACTGTGATAAAAACGTTTATATTTCTCCTGTTAAGTGTGGTCAGTCCACGGGTCATCATTACTTCTGGGATATTAACTCCTCCCCAACAGGAAGTGCAAGAGGATTCACCCAGCAGAGCTGCTATATTGCTCCTCCCCTCTACGTCACCTCCAGTCATTCTCTTGCACCCAACGAATAGATAGGATGTGTGAGAGGACTGTGGTGATTATACTTAGTTTCATACCTTCAATCAAAAGTTTGTTATTTTATAATAGCACCGGAGTGTGTTATTCCTTCTCTGGTAGAATTTGAAGAAGAATCTACCTGAGTTTTTTCTATGATTTTAGCCGGCGTAGTTAAGATCATATTGCTGTTTCTCGGCCATCTGAGGAGAGGTAAACTTCAGATCAGGGGACAGCGGGCAGATTAATCTGCAAAGAGGTATGTAGCAGCTTATTATTTTCTGACAATGGAATTGATGAGAAAATTCTGCCATACCGATATAATGTAAACTCAGCCTTAAATGCAGTAGCAGCAACTGGTATCAGGCTGTCATGTATGTATATTTTACACTTCAGTATTCTGGGGAATGGCACTTCACTGGAATTATACTGTATGCATAAGACTTTAGCCTAATTTGCAGGGACTAGCAACAGGCTTTTTAATAACACTTAATTTATTTAATGTTAAACGTTTTTTGCTGGCATGTAAAATCGTTTAATTTTCTGAGGTACTGGGTGAAAAAGATGTTTTGGGCACTATTTTTTTCCACTTGGCAGTCGTTTTATTTAATTTATGACAGTTTACTGATCTCTCTCACTGTTGTGTGTGAGGGGGAGGGGCCTTTTTTGGCCCTTTTGCTACGCATCAAAAAATTCAGTCAGAAGTTCATTGTCTTCCCTGCATGATCCGGTTCATCTCTACAGAACTCAGGGGTCTTCAAAACTTGTTTTGAGGGAGGTAATCACTCACAGCAGAGCTGTGAGATTGTAGTTGACTGTGATAAAAAACGTTAATTTCTGTATTTTTTTTCTGCTATCAGGGTTAGTTATCCTTTGCTAATGGGAGCAATCCTTTGCTAAAATTGTGTTTTTACAAAGATTTGATGCTATAACTTTTCAGTTTATTAATTTTCAACTGTCATAACTTTTTCTGTGCTTCTTATAGGCACAGTACGTTTTCATATTATAGTAAATTACTTGAAAAGTATTTCCAAGTTGCTAGTTTATTTGCTAGTGTGTTAAACATGTCTGATTCAGAGGAAGATATCTGTGCTATATGTGCTAAAGCCAAAGTGGAGCCCAATAGAAATTTATGTACTAACTGCATTGATGCTACTTTAAATAAAAGTCAATCTGTACAAATTGAACATATTTCACCAAACAACGAGGGGAGAGTTATGCCGACTAACTCGCCTCACGTGTCAGTACCTGCATCTCCCGCTCGGGAGGTGCGTGATATTGTAGCGCCGAGTACATCTGGGCGGCCATTACAAATCACATTACAGGATATGGCTACTGTTATGACTGAAGTTTTGGCTAAATTACCAGAACTAAGAGGTAAGCGTGATCACTCTGGGGTGAGAACAGAGTGCGCTGATATTAGGGCCATGTCAGACACTGCGTCACAATTTGCAGAACATGAGGACGGAGAGCTTCATTCTGCGGGTGACGGTTCTGATCCAAACAAACTGGATTCAGACATTTCAAATTTTAAATTTAAGCTGGAAAACCTCCGTGTATTACTAGGGGAGGTGTTAGCGGCTCTGAATGATTGTAACACAGTTGCAATACCAGAGAAAATGTGTAGGTTGGATAAATATTTTGCGGGTACCGTCGAGTACTGACGTTTTTCCTATACCTAAGAGACTTACTGAAATTGTTACTAAGGAGTGGGATAGACCCGGTGTGCCGTTCTCACCCCCTCCGATATTTAGAAAGATGTTTCCAATAGACGCCACCACACGGGACTTATGGCAAACGGTCCCTAAGGTGGAGGGAGCAGTTTCTACTTTAGCTAAGCGTACCACTATCCCGGTGGAGGATAGCTGTGCCTTTTCAGATCCAATGGATAAAAAGTTAGAGGGTTACCTTAAGAAAATGTTTGTTCAACAAGGTTTTATATTGCAACCTCTTGCATGCATTGCGCCTGTCACGGCTGCAGCAGCATTTTGGTTTGAGTCTCTGGAAGAGACACTTGAATCAGCTCCATTAGATGAGATTACACACAAGCTTAAAGCCCTTAAGTTAGCTAACTCATTTATTTCGGATGCCGTAGTACATTTAACTAAACTTACGGCTAAGAATTCCGGATTCGCCATTCAGGCACGCAGAACACTGTGGCTAAAATCCTGGTCAGCTGACGTTACTTCTAAATCTAAATTGCTTAATATACCTTTCAAAGGGCAGACCTTATTCGGGCCCGGGTTGAAAGAAATTATCGCTGATATTACAGGAGGTAAAGGCCATGCCCTGCCTCAAGACAGAGCCAAACCTAAGGCTAGACAGTCTAATTTTCGTTCCTTTCGTAATTTCAAAGCAGGAGCAGCATCAACTTCCTCTGCACCAAAACAGGAAGGAGCTGTTGCTCGCTGCAGACAAGGCTGGAGACCTAACCAGTCCTGGAACAAGGGCAAGCAGGCCAGGAAACCTGCTGCTGCCCCTAAGACAGCATGAATTGAGGGCCCCCGATCCGGGAACGGATCTAGTGGGAGGCAGACTTTCTCTCTTCGCCCAGGCTTGGGCAAGAGATGTCCAGGATCCCTGGGCGTTAGAGATCATATCTCAGGGATACCTTCTGGACTTCAAATCCTCTCCCCCAAGAGGGAGATTTCATCTGTCAAGGTTGTCAACAAACCAAATAAAGAAAGAGGCGTTTCTACGCTGCGTACAAGATCTTTTATTAATGGGAGTGATCCATCTGGTTCCGCGGTCGGAACAAGGACAAGGGTTTTACTCAAATCTGTTTGTGGTTCCCAAAAAAGAGGGAACTTTCAGGCCAATCTTGGATTTAAAGATCCTAAACAAATTCCTAAGAGTTCCATCGTTCAAAATGGAAACTATTCGGACAATTTTACCCATGATCCAAAAGGGTCAGTACATGACCAAAGTGGATTTAAAGGATGCTTACCTTCACATACCGATTCACAAAGATCATTACCGGTATCTAAGGTTTGCCTTTCTAGACAGGCATTACCAGTTTGTAGCTCTTCCATTCGGATTGGCTACGGCTCCAAGAATCTTCACAAAGGTTCTGGGTGCTCTTCTGGCGGTACTAAGACCGCAAGGAATTTCGGTAGCTCCGTACCTAGACGACATTCTGATACAAGCTTCAAGCTTTCAAACTGCCAAGTCTCATACAGAGTTAGTACTGGCATTTCTAAGGTCGCATGGATGGAAGGTGAACGAAAAGACGAGTTCTCTCTTTCCACTCACAAGAGTTCCCTTCTTGGGGACTCTTATAGATTCTGTAGAAATTAAGATTTACCTGACAGAAGACAGGTTAACAAAGCTTCAAAATGCATGCCGTGTCCTTCATTCCATTCAACACCCGTCAGTAGCTCAATGCATGGAGGTGATCGGCTTAATGGTAGCGGCAATGGACATAGTACCCTTTGCACGCCTACATCTCAGACCACTGCAATTGTGCATGCTAAGTCAGTGGAATGGGGATTACTCAGACTTGTCCCCTACTCTGAATCTGGATCAAGAGACCAGAAATTCTCTTCTATGGTGGCTTTCTCAGCCACATCTGTCCAGGGGGATGCCATTCAGCAGGCCGGACTGGACAATTGTAACAACAGACGCCAGCCTACTAGGTTGGGGCGCTGTCTGGAATTCTCTGAAGGCTCAGGGACAATGGAATCAGGAGGAGAGTCTCCTACCAATAAATATTCTGGAATTGAGAGCAGTTCTCAATGCCCTTCTGGCTTGGCCCCAGTTAACAACTCGGGTGTTCATCAGGTTTCAGTCGGACAACATCACGACTGTAGCTTACATCAACCATCAGGGAGGGACAAGAAACTCCCTAGCAATGATGGAAGTATCAAAGATAATTCGCTGGGCAGAGTCTCACTCTTGCCACCTGTCAGCAATCCACATCCCGGGAGTGGAGAACTGGGAGGCGGATTTCCTAAGTCGTCAGACTTTTCATCCGGGGGAGTGGGAACTTCATCCGGAGGTCTTTGCCCAAATACTTCGACGTTGGGGCAAACCAGAGATAGATCTCATGGCGTCTCGACAGAACACCAAGCTTCCTTGTTACGGGTCCAGATCCAGGGATCCGGGAGCGGTTCTGATAGATGCTTTGACAGCACCTTGGACCTTCGGGATGGCTTATGTGTTTCCACCCTTCCCGATGCTTCCTCGATTGATTGCCAGAATCAAACAGGAGAGAGCATCCGTGATTCTAATAGCGCCTGCATGGCCACGCAGGACTTGGTATGCAGATCTAGTGGACATGTCATCCTGTCCACCTTGGTCTCTACCTCTGAAACAGGACCTTCTGATCCAGGGTCCCTTCAAACATCAAAATCTAATTTCTCTGAAGCTGACTGCTTGGAAATTGAACGCTTGATTTTATCAAAACGTGGTTTTTCTGAGTCAGTTATTGATACCTTAATACAGGCTAGGAAGCCTGTTACCAGAAAGATTTACCATAAGATATGGCGCAAATACTTATATTGGTGCGAATCCAAGAGTTACTCATGGAGTAAGGTTAGGATTCCGAGGATATTGTCTTTTCTACAAGAAGGTTTAGAAAAGGGTTTATCCGCTAGTTCCTTAAAGGGACAGATTTCAGCTCTGTCCATTCTTTTACACAAACGTCTGTCAGAAGTTCCGGACGTTCAAGCTTTTTGTCAGGCTTTAGCTAGGATCAAGCCTGTGTTTAAAACTGTTGCACCACCATGGAGTTTGAACTTAGTTCTTAATGTTTTACAGGGTGTTCCGTTTGAACCCCTTCATTCCATTGATATCAAGCTGTTATCTTGGAAAGTTCTGTTTTTAATGGCGATTTCCTCGGCTCGAAGAGTCTCTGAGTTATCTGCCTTACATTGTGATTCTCCTTATCTGATTTTTCATTCAGACAAGGTAGTTCTGCGTACTAAACCTGGGTTCCTACCTAAGGTGGTCACTAACAGGAATATCAATCAAGAGATTGTGGTTCCATCTTTGTGTCCTAATCCTTCTTCGAAGAAGGAACGTCTGCTACACAATCTAGATGTAGTCCGTGCCCTGAAATTTTATCTACAGGCAACTAAGGATTTTCGACAAACGTCTTCCCTGTTTGTCGTTTATTCTGGTCAGAGGAGAGGTCAAAAAGCTTCGGCTACCTCTCTCTCTTTTTGGCTTCGTAGCATAATACGGTTAGCCTATGAGACTGCTGGACAGCAGCCTCCTGAAAGAATTACAGCACATTCTACTAGAGCTGTGGCTTCCACTTGGGCCTTTAAGAATGAGGCTTCTGTTGAACAGATTTGCAAGGCTGCAACTTGGTCTTCTCTTCATACTTTTTCCAAATTTTACAAATTTGACACTTTTGCTTCTTCGGAGGCTGTTTTTGGGAGAAAGGTTCTTCAGGCAGTGGTTCCTTCCGTATAAAGAGCCTGCCTGTCCCTCCCGTCATCCGTGTACTTTAGCTTTGGTATTGGTATCCCAGAAGTAATGATGACCCGTGGACTGACCACACTTAACAGGAGAAAACAAAATTTATGCTTACCTGATAAATTCCTTTCTCCTGTAGTGTGGTCAGTCCACGGCCCGCCCTGTTTTTTATGGCAGGTAAAAAAATTTTTGAATTATACTCCAGTCACCACTACACCCTTTGGCTTCTCCTTTCTCGTTGGTCCTTGGTCGAATGACTGGAGGTGACGTAGAGGGGAGGAGCTATATAGCAGCTCTGCTGGGTGAATCCTCTTGCACTTCCTGTTGGGGAGGAGTTAATATCCCAGAAGTAATGATGACCCGTGGACTGACCACACTACAGGAGAAAGGAATTTATCAGGTAAGCATAAATTTTGTTTTTCAATTGTTATCCGTTTTTTGGTATTAAGGGGTTAATCATCCATTTGCTAGAGGGTGCAATCCTTTGCTAATTTAATGCATTTACTGTGAAAATTTGGTTTCTATAACTAATCCGGTTCATTGTTATTTCAACTGTGACAGTTTTGTGTGCTTCTTAAAGGCACAGTAACGTTTTTTATATTGCTTGTAAATTTATTTGAAAAGTATTTTCCAAGCTTGCTAGGCTAATTGCTAGTTTGTTTAAACATGTCTGACACAGAGGAATCTCTTTGTGCAATATGTTCAAAGGCCAATGTGGAGCCCAATAGAAATTTATGTACTAATTGCATTGATGCTACTTTAAATAAAAGCCAATCTGTACATGTTAAGAAAATTTCACCAGACAACGAGGGGAAAGTTATGCCGACTAACTCTCCTCACGTGTCAGTACCTGCATCTCCCGCTCAGGAGGTGCGTGATATTGTGGCGCCAAGTACATCAGGGCGGCCATTACAAATCACTTTACAAGACATGGCTAATGTTATGACTGAAGTTTTATCTAAATTGCCAGAACTTAGAGGTAAACGCGACCACTCTGGGGTGAGAACAGAGTACGCTGATAATGTTAGAGCCATGTCTGATACTGCGTCACAATTGGCAGAACATGAAGACGGAGAGCTTCATTCTGTGGGTGACGGATCTGATCCAAATAAACTGGACTCAGACATTTCAAATTTTAAATTTAAGCTTGAGAACCTCCGTGTATTATTAGGGGAGGTATTAGCGGCTCTGAATGATTGTAAAACGGTTGCAATCCCAGAGAAATTATGTAGGCTGGATAGATACTATGCGGTACCGGCGTGTACTGACGTTTTTCCTATACCTAAGAGGCTTACAGAGATTATTACCAAGGAGTGGGATAGGCCCGGTGTATCCTTTCCCCCCCCTCCTATATTTAGAAAAATGTTTCCAATAGACGCCACCACACGGGATTTATGGCAGACGGTCCCTAAGGTGGAGGGAGCAGTTTCTACTCTGGCTAAGCGTACCACTATCCCGGTGGAGGATAGCTGTGCCTTTTCAGATCCAATGGATAAAAAGTTAGAGGGTTACCTTAAGAAAATGTTTACTCAACAAGGTTTTATATTACAACCCCTCGCATGCATTGCGCCTGTCACGGCTGCGGCTGCATTCTGGTTTGAGTCTCTAGAAGAGACCATTAGCTCAGTTCCATTGGATGAAATTATAGACAAGCTTAGAGTCCTTAAGCTAGCTAATTCATTTATTTCTGATGCCGTAGTACATTTAACTAAGCTTACGGCTAAGAATTCCGGATTCGCCATTCAGGCACGCAGAGCGCTGTGGCTAAAATCCTGGTCAGCCGATGTGACTTCTAAATCTAAATTGCTTAACATACCTTTCAAAGGGCAAACATTATTCGGGCCCGGTTTGAAAGAAATTATCGCTGACATTACTGGAGGTAAGGGCCATGCCCTGCCTCAAGACAGAGCCAAACCAAGGGCTAGACAGTCTAATTTTCGTGCCTTTCGCAACTTCAAGGCAGGAGCAGCATCGACTTCCTCCGCTTCAAAACAGGAAGGAACTGTTGCTCGCTACAGACAGGGCTGGAAACCTAACCAGACCTGGAACAAGGGCAAGCAGGCCAGAAAACCTGCTGCTGCCCCTAAGACAGCATGAAGTGAGGGCCCCCAATCCGGAAACGGATCTAGTAGGGGGCAGACTTTCTCTCTTCGCCCAGGCTTGGGCAAGAGATGTCCAGGATCCCTGGGCGTTAGAGATCATATCTCAGGGATATCTTCTGGACTTCAAAGCTTCTCCTCCAATCCTAGTCAAGGATTAAAAATAATTCTCTAATTTTGGCCGTTAAGTTCCGTTTAGGGAGGAATCCTGCCTGATCCTTGTCAATTAATGTCCCTATCTCCCGCTGAAGCCTTTTAGCCAAGATTGATGTTAACAATTTATAATCGGTATTCAATAACGCGATAGGGCGATATGATTCCTTTTTCATAGGATCTTTTCCCGGTTTCAAGATTAATACTGTATTAGATTCAGCGAAATTTCTGGGTATTGTCTTATTTTCTATGTAATAATTGTTGAAAAGATTTCTTAAATGCGGAATTAAGACATGTGACAGCATTTTATAAAACTCATTAGGCAGAGAGTCAGGCCCCGGTGCTTTGTCCATTTTCAGATTTTTAATAGCAGTAGCGATCTCTAGGTCAGAAATAGGGGCATTGATTTTAATTATTGCTTCATCATTCAAACGTGGGTATTCAAGATCTCTCCAGAATAGTTCTGCGGTTTTCAGATCAGATTTCCTGAGGGAATATATATCTCTATAATAATCAGAAAAAGCCTCAAGGATTTCATTTGGGTCTTTAAGTGTATTATCTTGCTCCAGAAGCATATCAATAGTAGAGCTCTTCTGTGTATTTTTAATTAATTTAGCTAGCAGTTTGCCTGCCTTATCTCCATATCGGTAAAACTTAGCTCTATATTTGAAGTCATCTTGAACCGAGGTGTGCATTAGAAATGTATCTCTAACTCTCTTAGCAGAGGTATACCTCCTCCAATTTGTGGACGTGGGTTGTGCTAAGTATTTATTATAAGAATTAGTAAGTGACCTCAGTGTTTCGTTTTCCCTTTGTCTAGTTTTTCGTTTGAGATTGGCCATATAGGCAATAATATCCCCTCTAATTACTGCTTTGCCTGCCTCCCATAATAAGCTTGAATCGTTAACTGAGCCATAATTTATGGCAAAAAATTCTGTCATTTTAGCAGATAACCAATTTTTAAATTTTAAGTTTTTTATTAAAAATTTAGGGAAAAAGAATCGCCGTGGTTTATAAATTTTACTATTCAACGGGATACTTAGAATGATTGGGGCGTGATCTGAAATGGTGATTTGTGCTATCTTAGCTGTAGCTCCTATTTTAAGTATATTCTCGTTGACTAAGAATAAGTCAATTCTTGATAAAGAGTTCACGCTCCTAGCTTTACATGTAAATTCTCTTTGGGTTGGGTTTTGTATCCTCCATATATCTTTCAGGGCTAGATTCTTGAAAAGAGTTTTAAACATTTTATTTTCCAATTTATCTCTTTTAGAGGTATGAATAGTATTTGTTTGCCTATATCTGCCTAGGGGAGTTTGTGATGTCATGTTAAAATCCCCTGCTACAATTATATTTCCTTCGCCAACTTGTAGGATTTTAATCTGTAATAGTTCCCAAAACCTTAGTTCAAATTTATTAGGAGCATATATGTTGCAGAGGGTAAATATGGAGTTTAAAATTTTAATTTTTAAGATCAGAATTCTGCTTTCTACATCATTAACTTCTAATAATACCTCGTATGAGATCTTCTTCCCTAGTAGAATAGCTACTCCTCTTTTTCTACCTATACTAGATGTAAAGAATACTTCCTTGACCCATGAGGATCTCAATTTCATTGATTCTACCGCATCTAAATGTGTCTCCTGGATAAAGGCGATATCTGTATTAAGTTTCCTTAGCTGTGAAATCATCATTTTGCGCTTTATCGGAGTAGAGATACCCCCAATATTCCACGAAGATATAACCAATTTTCTTACTTTAGCCTCCATTTATAGAGAGGTAAAATAGAAAAGAAAAATACCAAAAAAAAAAAAAAAAAAAAAAAAAAGGGGGGGAAAAAGAAAGTGAGTCCAACCATTTATAGGATTAAAAAGCATTTGATACTTCATTATTTGCAACAAACTTATTTTCCTCTGTAACTTTTCCCTTCCCTTGTCTTTCTCTTAATTTGACCTTACTTAATACATTTCTCAGTATAAAATTTTTCTGCATCATGTACATTATCAAAGATATAAGTGTGACCTTGCATTTCTAACTTAAGTTTAGCTGGGTAAACAATTGTGGCAAATAGTCCCTCTTTAATCAGTCTACCACATATTGGAGAGAGCTCCTTTTTATGGAGGTTTCATAAGCAAAATCTTGAAAAACCAAGATTTTGTTCCCTTCTAATAGAATAGGTGCGTTTTTGCGTGAGAACTGTAGGATCCTAATTTTGTCCTGATAGTTCAAATATCTTACTATTATGGGTCTCGGTCTATTTATATCTCCGCCTGATGAGGGAGATCTCCCCAATCTGTGGGCCCTTTCTACGGCTAGAGGTAGCATTTCTTGCGGCATATTGAAGAGTTTAGGGAGAGTCTCAGCATATAAACATGAAAGGTATTTGGAACCTAAAGGGTTAAATATTGATATTGATTTGCAAGCATTTCTTTGACATATTATTACTTATTTTATGTAATAAGGGTTTTTTTATATATCTTTTTATATATTTATTGTGTATATATATGAATTTTATAGTTAGCATATATATATATATAGTGCGTATTACATTTAGCGTATTTTCATGCTGATCAATGTTTTAAAATATGGATTTTATGTATTTTTAAAAATTATTGGTTTTATTTTTATATTTATGAATATTAGTTGTGTTTTTTTTAGAGATACAAACATATTTGTACCGTTATCAATATTTTAGGGTATCAATAGATATGCAAGTTGTTTAGAACTGAATTATATTTGTAAATTTTTATCATTGTATAATACTTTGAAGAGATGAAGCCTTTAAATATCTGACACTTACCCATACTCACGCTATTACAAGTATTTGTTTACAATCTCCATTTGCAGTATCGTGCATATCATTATCATCTCTTACCCCATTGGTGGAATATGTGGGAGTGCCAACACACACAACCTAGAAGAGGATATGCACGCTACTAGCAAATTACTCTTGAGAAAGTCCCTACGTCACTGGGACGAAACGCGTAGAGCCCCGCCCCCTATACGTTAGTTGTTTGATCCAGTGAGGCCGTCCTCAGTTCTTAGCCTGCAGCATAGAACTCTTGGATTTGTGAGCCTAGGATTATTTCTGTTTGCCGGATAAAGGTATTATATCGTTACTCTTGTTAAATTTCAAACGGACATTGTACCTGTTGCCAGCCTGGTTTCTGGCATTGTTTGGGAACGCACGCCGTCTGTCTGTTTTCTTCCTCCTTGAAGTGAATGTGGATACACGTCTGCCTTGTCCTTTCCTGGAACTCCTTTCTGGACACACTCGAAGAGGGGATAAGTTGCTAAGTGTTAATGTTACACTATATGCCATTTTAAATTTTATATTTTGTTAGTTGCCACTTGTCTTTTTTATTGTCATTAAATTTTGTTACACCCTGCATTTGAGTCTGCGCTCCTCTCCTCTATCTTTTTAGATCATACCATGGGAGTGATCCGCCCAGTTCCAAGATCGGAACAAGGGCTAGGTTTTTACTCCAACCTGTTTGTGGGTCCCAAAAAAGAGGGAACTTGCAGACCGATCTTGGATCTCAAAATTCTAAACAAATTCCTCAGAGTACCATCTTTCAAGATGGAGACTATTCGGACTATTCTTCCTCTGATCCAGGAGGGTCAATATATGTCTATTGGGGATTTAAAGGATGCGTATCTACACATCCCTATTCACAGAGATCATCATCATCAGCTAGGGTCCCTTTTGGCGGTTCTAAGACCGCGGGGTATAGCAGTGGCGCCTTATCTAGACATCTTAATTCAGGCGTCGACTTTCCAGCTAGCCAAGTCTCACACGGACATCGTGCTGGCTTTTTTGAGATCTCACGGGTGGAAGGTGAACATAAAAAAAAGAGTTCTCTCGTCCCTCTTACAAGAGTTTCCTTCCTAGGGACTCTGATAGACTCAGTAGAAATGAAAATATTTCTGACGGAGGTCAGAAAATCAAAACTTTTAATCACTTGCCGAGCTCTTCATTCCATTCCTCGGCCATCAGTGGCTCAGTGTATGGAGGTAATCGGACTCATGGTAGCGGCAATGGACATAGTCCCTTATGCCGCCTACACCTCAGACCACTGCAACTATGCATGCTCAAACAGTGGAATGGGGATTATGCAGATTTTTCTACTCAACTGCATCTGGACCAAGAGACCAGAGATTCTCTCCTCTGGTGGTTGTCTCAGGGAATGTGTTTCCACAGGCCAGAGTGGCTTATAGTAACGACAGATGCTAGGCTGGGGTGCAGTCTGGAAATCCCTGAAAGCACAGGGCTTATGGTCTCAGGAGGAATCTCTCCTCCCGATAAACATTCTAGAACTGAGAGCGATATTCAATGCGCTTCAGGCGTGGCCTCAGCTAGCTGCGTCCAAATTCATCAGATTTCAGTCGGACAACATCACGACTGTAGCCTATATCAATCATCAAGGAGGAACACAGAGTTCTTTAGCGATGATGGAGGTAACCAAAATAATCCGATGGGCGGAGGATCACTCTTGCCATCTCTCAGCAATCCATATCCCAGGGGTAGAGAACTGGGAAGCGGATTTCCTAAGTCATCAGACTTTTCATCCGGGGGAGTGGGAGCTCCATCCGGAGGTATTTGCCCAGCTGACTTAGCTATGGGGCACACCAGAATTGGATTTGATGGCGTCCCGACAGAACACCAAACTTCCTCGTTTCGGGTCCAGGTCCCGGGATCCCCAGGCGGTACTGATAGGTGCTCTAGCAGTTCCCTGGTCCTTCAATCTGGCTTATGTATTTCCACTGTTTCCTCTCCTCCCACGTCTGGTTGCCAGAATCAAGCAGGAGAGAGCTTCGGTGATTCTGATAGCGCTTGCGTGGTGACGCAGGACTTGGTATGCAGACCTGGTGGACATGTCATCTGTTCCACCGTGGACTCTGCCAATGAGGCCGGACCTTCTAATCCAAGGTCCGTTGAAGCATCCAAATCTAATTTCTCTGCATCTGACTGCTTGGAGATTGAACGCCTGATTCAGGCTAGAAAGCCTGTCACCAGGAAAATCTATTATAAGATTTGGCGCAAATATCTTTGTTGGTATGAATCCAAGGGTTACTCATGGAGTAAGATTAGGATTCCTTGAATTTTGTCCTTTCTCCAAGAAGGATTGGAGAAGGGATTATCAGCTAGTTCCTTAAAGGGACAAATATCTGCTTTGTCTATTCTTTTACACAAACGTCTGGCAGATGTCCCAGACGTTCAAGCGTTTAGTCAGGCCTTGGTCAGGATCAAGCCTGTATTTAAACCTGTTGCTCCGCCATGGAGCCTAAACTTGGTTCTTAAAGTTCTTCAAGGGGTTCCGTTTGAACCTATGCATTCCATAGATATTAAGCTTCTATCTTGGAAAGTTTAAGAGTTTCTGAGTTATCTGCTTTACAGTGTGACTCACCTTATCTCCTTTTCCATGCAGATAAGGTGGTTTTACGTACCAAACCTGGATTCCTTCCTAAGGTTGTTTCTAATAGGAATATCAGGAAATTGTTGTTCCTTCGCTGTGTCCTAATCCTCCTTCAAAGAAGGAACGTCTGTTGCACATCTTGATGTGGATCGTGCTTTAAAGTTCTACTTACAAGCAACCAAAGATTTCCTTCAAACATCTTCATTGTTTGTTTGTTGTCTATTCTGGTAAGCGGAGAGGTAAAAAGGCTACGGCTACCTCTTTCTTTTTGGCTGAAAAGCATCATCCTTATGGCTTATGAGACTGCTGGCCAGCAGTCTCCTGAAAGAATTACTGCTCATTCTACTAGAGCAGTGGCTTCCACATGGGCTTTTAAAAATGAGGCTTCTGTTGAACAGATTTGTAAGGCGGCGACTTGGTCTTCGCTTCATACTTTTTCCAAATTTTACAAATTTGATACTTTTGCTTCTTCGGAGGCTATTTTGGGGAGAAAGGTTCTACAAGCAGTGGTGCCTTCCGTTTAAGGTACCGGTCTTGTCCCTCCCTTCACCCATGTCCTAAAGCTTTGGTATTGGTATCCCACAAGTATGGATGAATCTGTGGACTCGATACATCTTACAAGAGAAAACAGAATTTATGCTTACCTGATAAATTTTTCTCTTGTGATGTATTAAGTCCACGGCCCGCCCTGTCTTTTTAAGACAGGTAGTATATTTTTATTTAAAAAAACTTCAGTCACCACTGCACCCTATAGTTTCTCCTTTTTCTTCCTAGCCTTCGGTCGAATGACTCGGGGGTGGAGCTAAGGGAGGAGCTATATAGACAGCTCTGCTGTGGGTGCTCTCTCTGCCACTTCCTGTTGGGAAGGATAATATCCCACAAGTATGGATGAATCCGTGGACTCGATACATCACAAGAGAAAGAAATTTATCAGGTAAGCATAAATTCAGTTTTTTTTTTTTTCTTTCATGTTTTCAATTTTTAACAAATTTCCAATTTGCTTCTATTATCACTTTGATTCATACTCTTGGTACCCTTTGATGAAGGAGTAAGACTGCACTACTGGGAGCTAGCTGAAAGGTACATTAAACACCTCAATATATTAATATAAATTGTTTAATTACATGTAGTAAAACCACTGTGCAATAAACGTTCATTATTTATTTTGTTCTACTTTCCAGTAAATTAATTCTGAATATTGTGGGCTTTCCAATTCATGTTAAACATGGAAGGGCAGACACAGCTGTATTCCGCACAGTCATTGGTTGTGCACTCTAGTAAGCCATTTATAACCATTCCCTGCCTCAGCAGAAAAGCTAACCTAAGTTACAATACAATATGGCAGCGCCCACTGCTTTATGGTCATCAACTTTACCCTTATATATTTTTTTTATTTTTACTATTTAAACAACTAATATAATTTTAAAAATATATTTTACAAATTATACTCAGGCTATGTATTGCAATGTATTTATAAAACTAATTCCAGCTCACTAAGGGCCTATTAAAACATTTTGAGTTATGTGCATATTATAGAAGGGTCAACTGATGTAAATCAGTGTGTAAAGAAGCCTATAGTATTTTAATAACATTTCCAAAAATCTGCAAAATGACTTACACTTTAGTGTTGCCAAGTGTAGCCTGCTCCACCTCCCTTATCCCTGTCCTACTCCAAACCTTTTGGTATCATGTAACAAAGTGTGCACGTGAGGATAATTACTTATGCAAGCTAGGGGGGGTTGAGGGGGAGAGCAGGCACTGCTATTGTTTGTTGCCAAGAGGCTTGCTCGTTTCCATGGGGATAATGTCACATGTATTCTGAAAGCTTCAACATTATACTGTGCACTGTTTAGTCAGGTGCCATGTGACACTGCCACCTACCATGCACATGCATGAGTGCATTCTGAAGAAGCTATGGCCTGGATAGCACCTTACATATCTGGAAACGCCCGGGGTGGGGGGGGGGGGGCTTGTTGCAAACAAAACTATGCCTGTTTTAATGGGGGTTAAAACAGAACCCATTTTGCAGGTAACCTTTGGCTGCATTATATATTTAGAAATTTATATTAGTTCAGACTGTTTTATGTCCCTTTAAAAGCTTGGCTGCATGTAGTGAAATCATGCAATGTTTTGGGGATTTTTTTAGACCTCAAATTGTAGTGTAGGAGTCTATTCTTCATATTAAGAACCCTGCATATTGAGATAAATATCTTTCAAAATTAAAATATGTGTTTATAACATTTTTTTAGGGACCTATCCTCTAACAAGATGCCTTAGATCATCTCACCTGAGCAGTGAGCTTTTGTATATCAGACCCTTATTAAACTGAATGTTGTTCCATAAAGGTGGAAGAATTACTGGAAACTGTAACAACTTTTATATTCTTACTGCATCCAGCGCTCCTGTTTTGTTGTATGTTAAGATTTATACACGTTGTGTATATGTTTATGTCTGAAATAAAAATGCATTGATCATACATTGTGCTGTTTAGATTCTTGGTATATCTATTCTGAAGTTGTAATTGTGTGATTTTTTTTTCTTTGTTAGTCCATGTGAGTATTTTTATATAAAATGCAAACGTTTTTATGCAGTTCTAGAAAAAGTCAATTACACACATTAGACTGGAGTAGAATTAAAAGTCAACTCCAACATTTTTATTGGTTAAAAAGATAGATAATCCCTTTTATTACATATTTCCCAGTTTTGCATAACCAACATGGTTATATTAATATACTTTTTACCCCTGTGATGACCTTGTATCTAAGCCTCTGCAGACTGCCCCCTTATCTCAGTTATATTAATATACTTGTTACCTCTGTGATGACCTTGTATCTAAGCCTCTGCAGACTGCCCCTTATCTCAGTTATATTAATATACTTGTTACCTCTGTGATGACCTTGTATCTAAGCCTCTGCAGACTGCCCCCATTATCTCAGGGCTATTTATTTATTATCTATTGACTTGTATTTTAGCCAATCAGTGCTGTGTGCTGTGCAACTCCACTGGAGTGAGCACAGTGTTATCTGTATGGCACACATGAATTAGCACTGTATTGTTGGGAAAAGCTAATAAAAATACAGTGCCCAGATCGTGAGGTCATCAGTGGGCAGAGCTTGGCAGCCATTTCAAAGTGACCAGAAACAATATTCATTTTAAAATAACTTTTTTTACTGTTCCTGCTGCATTATATAGAAAGGGTACAGAAGGATATGTTCAGCTTAATCTAAGGTAAGACTTTAAAGGGCCAGTAAACCTAGAAAATAATGTTATATAATTCTGCACTATATAACATTATATTAGTGCTAGCTTTATACAACCTAATATTGCCGCTGGAATTTTATAAAAAAAAGAGGGTTTTTCAGACCCGCTCTCTGTGCTCTACTGAGAGGGTCTGGTTTTCCCTCAGAGCACATCTGGCTAGCTGTCTAGTCACAGCCGGGCCCGACCGCGCCATTACACTCAGTGTAGCTTGCTCCTGCTCTGTCTGACAGCGGGAGCGAGCTACACTGAGTGTAATGGCACGGTCGGGCCAGCAGCAATATTAGGTTGTATAAAGCTAGCGCTAATATAATGTTATATAGTGCAGAATTATATAACATTATTTTCTAGGTTTACTGGCCCTTTAAGATGACTAAGGTGTAGACTTTCCCTTTAAACAAAGTTGGAGTAAAGCTCTCAACTGTTCTGCATTTTGTGGGATAGTCCTGGTTTGAAGCTCTGTCCCTTATGCCCCTCCCACTTTCCCTCTCTTACCTATAAATCTCCTGAAATTGGGGGCAACCTAAAAGCTGCCCAACCACACTCTTCCATTTTGCCTCCATACCATCCATAGAATGCTATATTCTGCCCCCAGACCACCCCCTGAATACCCCAGATTATACTATTTACCCAACTGACTCTACATTACGATTACTCAGCCCCTCCCCAGGGATACTGGGACTCCACCCCCAATCCCAGATACTATCCAGAAAACATTGGGAGGTACAGGAGAGTGCCCTATCTTTGAGCACAATTTGAAGCAGATGCACTTCATACAAAGTGAAGTACAGATAAAGAGGTTCTCTAAAATGTGTGCAACTTTCTATTTGCAGCCCTATCTTACATGCCAAAATATAGTAAATTGTGCTATATGTATTATATTGATTCATTAAAATGTACAGATTCTCTCTCTCTCTCTCTCTCTCTCAATCTCTCTCTCTCTCATTCAGCGATGTCAGGCGGACATAATCCCCTACAGTGGATCATGTCCGTCCGGCTGTTGATAAATCGATCCCTATCTCTCTACTCTCTCTACTCTCTCTACTCTCTCTCTCTCTCTCTCTCTCTCTCTCTCTCTCTCTCTCTCTCTCTCTCTCTCTCTCTCTCTCTACCTTCTCTCTCTTCTCTCTCTCTCTCTACTCTCTCATCAAAGAACTTAAAATATTTGCCCTCTACCACCGGATAATAATTTTCTCATGACATCATTGACGCCTTTACCATAAAGGGTCAGTAAAAATGTTATTTGCATTTTAATAATAATTTAATATTAGCATATTACAAAATAATCTATCATCTATTTAAAATTTTAATTGATATTTTATCTTATTTTATTTGCACAGATCCCAAATCCTTCAGCCGCCTATTCCCCTGTACATTACCTTTTGAGGGAATGTTTAAATGTTTTTCAGCCAACAAGATTTCACTGTAAAAGCAATAAAATTGTGGAACTCATTACCAAAGGAGGTAGTGAATGCCAATACCCTAGATACATTTAAAAATAGTCTGGATACATTTCTGTATATAAACAAAATTCATGGATATGATTGCTAGAGTATTAAATGAGTGTAAGAATGCTGCCGTACGCCCACCTTGCCCTTCCACCTAAACGGACATGAAACTTACTTTCTTTGATAATTCAGGTAGATCAAGTGATTTTAAACAACTTTCCAATTTACTTTTATTATAAAAAATTGTTTTGTGCTCTTGGTATCCTTTGTTGAAAGGGATACCTAGGTAGACTTTGGAGCTGCTGATTGATGGCTGCACATATATGTTTCATGTTATCGGTTCACCTAGTTAACTAGCTCCCTGTAATGCATTGCTACTTCAACAAAGGATACTAAGAGAATGAAGCAAATTAGATAATAGAAGTCAATTGGAAAGTTGTTTAAAATTGTATTCTCTGAATCATGAAATAAATCATTTTGGTTTCATATCCCTTTAAGTTTGCTTAGTAGTAACCTATAGTAGTGTGCACTCCTGTAGGACCGTGCTCTAAAGATACAGCGGGTGCCTCTGATATATGGTGCACGTGTAAAAGAGCGCATGCGTCAGATGTCTGCTCGGTGAAGCCAGGCAGATTGATTTTTTTATTCCTAGCCAATAGAATTTTTTCTGACTGTGCTGTAAAGATAGCTGTCGCATACAGCTATTAAAAGGGACGGAAGCTGAGCGCAGCATGCGGACACCCTCCAACAGTAAGCTTAAAACATATTTTTTACCGGCTTAAAGGGACATTGTACACTAGATTTTTCTTTGCATAAATGTTGTGTAGATGATGCATTTATATAGCCCATCTGGGAGTGTTTTTGTAACAATGTATGGTTTTGCTTATTTTTTTAAGAACATTGTGCTGATTTTCAGATTCCTAACCAAGCCCCACAGTGTCTGATGTATACTGATGTCTATAGATTCCTGTTTGTCTAATCTGTCTTTTCATATGCAGAGGGGAGGGGAGAGTGCCTGTTCCTTTTGTTTTCCCAGCCCCTTTCACTGTGTGTCTCAGCCTAACCTCATCAACATTACTAAACTGGGAGCTTCTAAGTAAGTTTATATTTATAAAAGGTTTTATACTGGATTTTTATATCCGTATCTGTGAATCTTCTTTATAGTAGTGTCTATTACATGCAGTTATATGAAAATTGGGGAATATTGTCCCTTTAACCAATTTATTTAAGAGAAAATGTTAAGAATTTTTTTAACGTTAACTATCCCTTTAAACTTTTAAATTCATTTTTTCTATGTCCCATCTAAAAGTTGCCATTTTTAAATGTATACAGTATTTTTATTTTTATTTAATTTTGGAAAAAAATATGATATTCTTGTGCTGAAAATGTTTTTTTTCTTAAATTATGGGTTATTTCATTTTCCACAAATAGGAGTTTTCATTATCGGCCAATGTGCTTTATCTTTGTTTCAAAAGTAAAATAAGGAACCTTTTCTTAATCTTTTCCATTCAAATTTGTTTTCTAATATATTTAAATAGACTGTTCTTATTTTAATGATACTAAAGTGTTGAGTTTAAGCTCTCTTGGACTTTGTCTTCCATTTAATCATTCTCTTGAAACCAGCTTTCATAGCATTATTTCGTAGGCCATAAATAATCGGATTCAACATTGGAGTGAGCAGTGTGTACCCTATGGTTGCTGCTCTCTCGACTACTCTAGAAGTACTTGCATAGGGGCAGAAGTAGACAGAGACAATTGTTCCATAAAAGATACAAACGGTGATAAGATGAGATGAACAGGTCGAGAAGGCTTTTTGTCTCCCATCCACTGTATGCAGTTGTAAGAGGGCTCTCAATATCAAGGCGTAGGATAGGATGATACAGACAAAAGGGACGCCAACTGATGCAGCCCCTTCTGTGAGAATGAGGGTGTAGTTAGTAGATGTATCAGAGCTTGATATAGACAAGACCCTTGAAATTTCACAGAAGAAGTGATCAACTTGTTTTACTCCGGAAAAACTCAGATTAACCGCCATGAGCGTATGAAGTAAAGAGTGAGAACAGGCTCCAACCCAAGAGATAATCACCAGAACAACACACCAATGACTCCGTAATTGTGTGGCATAATGGAGTGGGCTGCAGATTGCTACATAACGGTCATAAGCCATAATCGCCAAAAGATTGTTCTCCAAGTTTCCGAAAGTAATAAAGAAAAACATCTGGGTGATGCAATTCGGAAAGCTGAGGAACCTCCTGTTGACAATGAGTGAGGAGAGTAGACTAGGTATGGTACTAGATGTGAAACCAATATCAGCCAATGAGAGATTGCCAAGAAAGAAATACATGGGTGAGTGTAGATGGTGGTTGTAGGCAATGCAGAATAAGAGAACCATATTTCCCACAAGGGTCACTAAGTACATGGAAAGGAAAAGCAGGAATAGGTGCGTCTGGATCCATGGGAAGTCAGAGAATCCTAAAAGAACAAAGCTTACAGAAGATGTGTTTGTAATGTGCATCACTGATGACCTGTAGAAATAAAAAGATACAAAATAAAAATTAAATAAAAACTTAATAAAAAAGACAAACTAATGGTGAATAAAATGGTTCACAGTATATAGCATATCAGTACTTTATTATATCCTCTTTAGATATGATATATAAATGTATATAGAAGCCTTATGTTTTGTGGCCTTAGAAGTATTTAAATGCATTTATTAAATTAAAGGGACAGTCCAGTCAAAATTAAAGTTTCGTGATTTAGATAGGGCATGCCATTTTAAACAACTTTCAAATTTACTTTTATCAACAAATTTTGCTTTGTTCTTTTGTTATTCTTTGTTTAAAGCTAAACCTAGGTAGGCTCATATGCTACTTAATAAGCCCTTGAAATCCGCCTCTTATCTCAGTGCATTGTGACCAGTTTACACAACTAGATACGGCTAGTTCATGTGTGCCGTAAAGATAAAATTGTGCTCACTCTCGATGGGTCAGTTCTGATTGGCTAAAATGCAAGTCTGTCAAAAGAACTTAAAGGGCCACTGTAAGTAAATATTTTCTATGCCTGTTACTAACTAACTACCCCAAATACGCTTTTTATCAATAGCATTTCATTAACATATCTCTACCGTATATCAGAAATCTTGTCTGCAAATTTAATTGTTTTCCAAACCCATTCCGTGGGTATCCTTTGCTCTGTACCAATCCGTTTACAATACCTAGGTTTCAAAATGGCGCTTTAAACACAAAGTTATTGGTTTAAGTATTTTGAACACACAGTGCTGAAAATAGTGGGCAGGATAACGTGACATCATCGGCGAATAAAAGATATAACTTTTAGAACGTTATGAAACTTCGTTTTGGAGAAAATATAGGTCAGTAGGTTTTAATTAATGTTTATTAACTTTAATATGTTAGTTGTTTAGCTTAAAAATTATAACAGAAAGTAATCCTTTAAATAAGGGGGCAGTCTGCAAAGGCATAGATAGAAGGTATTAATATAACAGTGTGGGTTATGCAAAACTGGGGAATGGGTAATAAAGTGATTATCTAGCTTTTTAAACAATAACAATTCTGGAGTAGACTGTCCCATTATTAATACCTAGCCTTGAGATGCAATCTTTCTTATTTGATTTTAAAATCCGCTAGTTGTATGTATGGGATATATGAAATAAGCAGAAACAGTGGCTATAAATATTGGTGAGATCTTTTGTTATTTAATGAGTCACCTTAGGCAAAATATTTATGTAATACAAATAAATTGCAGCAATGAAACATATTCAAATATTTTTGAATGAAAACTTTAAATTGAAACAAGAAAAACATGTATGAAACATATTGCTGTATCTACATTTATTGTCAGGTAGAGGCAGTGTTCGTAATTTACAGCACTTGCTAACTTAAAGGGACATAATACTCATATGCTAAATCACTTGAAACTGATGCAGTATAACTGTAAAAGGTGACAGGAAAATATCACCTGAGCATCTCTATGTAAAAAAGGAAGATATTTTACCTCACAATTTCCTCAGCTCAGCAGAGTAAGTTCTGTGTAAAAAGTTATACTCAGCTGCTCCCAGCTGCAGGTCCTGAACTCTTACTGTGATCTCATGAGATTTGACTTAACTCTCATGAGATTTCATAGTAAGCTTCCTTTACCTGATTGGTGAAATAATATGAGAGTTCACGAGGCTCATCCTTTCAGCTGTCCCAGGACAGACACACTAAAATGCTGCTTAGAAATCCTTTACAATGGGAGGTGGCTACTGAGGAACTTTTGAGGTAAAATATCTTTCTTTTTTACATAGAGATGTTCAGGTGATATTTTCTAGTCAGCCTTTTACAGCTATGCTGCATCACTTTCAAGTGTTTAAACATTTGGGTATTATGGCCCTTTAACCCCTTAATGACCGGACCATTTTTCAATTTTCTTACCCTTAATGACAATGGCTATTTTTACATTTCTGCAGTGTTTGTGTTTAGCTGTAATTTTCCTCTTACTCATTTACTGTACCCACACATATTATATACCGTTTTTCTCGCCATTAAATGGACTTTCTAAAGATACCATTATTTTCATCATATCTTATAATTTACTATAAAAAAATTATAAAATATGAGGAAAAAATTGAAAAAAACACACTTTTTCTAACTTTGACCCCAAAAATCTGTTACACATCTACGACCACCAAAAAACACCCATGCTAAATAGTTTCTAAATTTTGTCCTGAGTTTAGAAATACCCAATGTTTACATGATCTTTGCTTTTTTTGCAAGTTATAGTGCAATAAATACAAGTAGCACTTTGCTATTTCCAAACCACTTTTTTTCAAAATTAGCGCTAGTTACATTGGAACACTGATATCTGTCCGGAATCTCTGAATATCCCTTGACATGTATATATTTATTTTTAGAAGACAACCCAAAGTATTGATCTAGGCCCATTTTGGTATATTTAATGCCACTATTTCACTGCCAAATGCGAGCAAATAAAAAAAAAATCGTTCACTTTTTCCCAAATTTTGTCACAAACTTTAGGTTTCTCACTGAAATTATTTACAAACAGTTTGTGCAATTATGGCACAAATGGTTGTAAATGCTTCTCTGGGATCCTCTTTGTTCAGAAATAGCAGACATATATGGCTTTGGCATTGCTTTTTGGTAATTAGAAGGCCGCTAAATGCCACTGCGCACCACACGTGTTTTATGCCCAGCAGTGAAGGGGTTAATTAGGGAGCTTGTAGAGACCTTGAAGGGTTAATTTTAGCTTTAGTGTAGTGTAGTAGACAACCCAAAGTATTGATCTAGGCCCATTTTGGTACATTTCATGCCACCATTTCACCGCCAAATGCGAGCAAATAAAACAAAAAGTTAAAATTTTCACAATTTTAGGTTTCTCACTGAAATTATTTACAAACAGCTTGTGCAATTATGTCACAAATGGTTGTAAATGCTTCTCTGGGATCTCCTTTGTTCAGAAATAGCAGACATATATGGCTTTGGCATTGCTTTTTGGTAATTAGAAGGCCGCTAAATGCCACTGCGCACCACACGTGTTTTATGCCCAGCAGTGAAGGGGTTAATTAGGGAGCTTGTAGAGACCTTGAAGGGTTAATTTTAGCTTTAGTGTAGTGTAGTAGACAACCCAAAGTATTGATCTAGGCCCATTTTGGTACATTTCATGCCACCATTTCACCGCCAAATGCGAGCAAATAAAACAAAAAGTTAAAATTTTCACAATTTTAGGTTTCTCACTGAAATTATTTACAAACAGCTTGTGCAATTATGTCACAAATGGTTGTAAATGCTTCTCTGGGATCTCCTTTGTTCAGAAATAGCAGACATATATGGCTTTGGCATTGCTTTTTGGTAATTAGAAGGCCGCTAAATGCCACTGCGCACCACACGTGTTTTATGCCCAGCAGTGAAGGGGTTAATTAGGGAGCTTGTAGAGACCTTGAAGGGTTAATTTTAGCTTTAGTGTAGTGTAGTAGACAACCCAAAGTATTGATCTAGGCCCATTTTGGTACATTTCATGCCACCATTTCACCGCCAAATGCGAGCAAATAAAACAAAAAGTTAAAATTTTCACAATTTTAGGTTTCTCACTGAAATTATTTACAAACAGCTTGTGCAATTATGTCACAAATGGTTGTAAATGCTTCTCTGGGATCTCCTTTGTTCAGAAATAGCAGACATATATGGCTTTGGCGTTGCTTTTTGGCAATTAGGAGGCCACTAAATGCTGCTGCGCACCACACTTGTATTATGCCCAGCAGTTAAGGGTTTAATTAGGGAGCTTGTAGAGAGCTTGCAGGGTTAATTTTAGCTTTAGTGTAGAGATCAGCCTCCCACCTGACACATCCCACCCCCTGATCCCTCCCAAACAGCTCTCTTCCCTCCCCCACCCCACAATTGTCCCCGCCATCTTAAGTACTGGCAGAAAGTCTGCCAGTACTAAAATAAAAGGTGTTTTTTTTTTTTGTTTTTTTTTTTTATTATTCATCTGTGATGGACCCCTGCCTTAGCCCCCAACCTCCCTGACCCCCCCCAAACAGCTCTCTAACACTCCCAACCTACCTATTTGCCACCATCTTGGGTACTGGCAGCTGGTGGCATCTGGCGTGCACAAAGCATTTGCAGATACCGGATGCAGGGTAGCGATGGGCCGCCCACCCACCTCCCTTGAAAGCTCCCACCCACCAACGAACGGCACCATCGCTACCGGTGCAGAGAGGGCCACAGAGTTAAAGGGTATTGCAGGATGCCTCAATATCGAGGCATCACTGCAATACCCTGAGAGCTGCTGGAAGCGATTGCGATCGCTTCCAGCACTCTCTTAAACAACTGACGTACCAGGTACGTCCATTGTCACTAACTGCTAGTTTTTGCAGGACGTACCTGGTACGTCAGTTGTCATTAAGGGGTTAAGCTACTACTGCCAAACTGAAGTGATATAGGTGTGGGACTATAGAGATCCTGTATTATAAAGACTACAATTCCCAGCAATCCCCAGAAAAAAAAATATTGCAGTGGTACTGGAATTTTCAAAATCCTAAGGCTGTTGAGGCTAAAACAATCTCACATACATAACTGGTGTCTCCAGGATAGCCCAATAACCACTGTTATTATTCACATATGCAGCATGATAAAATCACAGATCTCACAGCTAGTGAAATCTGACATGGAACTGACATTGGCTGCGTTTGGGAAGCGCCCAAGCGAACTGGGACGTTCTCTGAGTGCTCTGATGACGTAAGTCTGGTAAAGCTGGGACTTTTCAGACAAGCTCAGGCACTTGACAACATTGCAGCCTCCACGAGCAACACGTGTGTGTGTGTATATATATATATATATATATATATATATATACACTGTACGTACAGTATATTTATACACACACACACACGTGTTGTTCGTGGAGGCTGCCATGTTTTTGTGTCAACAACTGTCAAAAGCCACATAAGGCATAAGTTTATTGGGAATATAAAGGTGCAACAATATACTATTGTAAAATACTGTACATACAATATGTAAATTAGAAATATAAAAGACTACACGGAGATTGACATTGAGGTGTGGAGGTCCAATCTCATATCATATATAGTTCCTGATTGGCACATACGCTAATGTAAAAGTTAATGTATGCATTATTTATTATCATGATTTTTGAAAGTACTATTAAATTTACAACACTTATTTATATAAATAAGTGTTGTAAATGTAATAATACTTTTACAAGTAAGAGAGCTAATAATAAACGTTTGCATGCACAAAGGGATCTGCTGCACGATAATGAATTACGCATATATAATTCATATGTGAGACGTTTCTATTTGCATGCAATATTTCTAATACTTAAAAGGTATTAGAAATATTGTATGCAATAAGAAGCGTACTATGCAGATCCCTTTGCGCATGCCTACTATCATTTCAATGCGTGGTGACGTGGGACGTTGTGATGGGAGCGTTTTGTCAGAGCTCCCTAACTGGTGACGTACCCACAGCGCCACATCATCACCCCAGCTTATGTGCCGGCGCTGGGAGTAAGCGCTGCCCGAACGCGGCCATTGACTCTTCCTGTAACTGAACTTCCAACCCTAACTGAAACAGGAAGAGACATAAACAAGCTTCAGGATAGTGAACACTATAGGATGTGGGTGGGCTACAGTAAGAGTAGCCCCACCAAGTATATTGCTGATTAAGCACATGACCAGTACTAGGAAGCTAGGTATGCGAGGGCTACAGTAAGAGTAGCCCTAACAAATATATCAAATTGCTAGTTTAACACATAAGTTACAATATGTATAACAATGAAATTACATCTGCCTGCACTTAACTGTTTGAACCATTAGATGGAGCTGTTGACAAACCTAATTTATAGGAGAGGAAGGGAGAGATAATATGAAAATTGATTATCGGAATTAAAGGGACATGAAACCCAAAATTTTTATTTCATGATTCAGATAGAGAATACAATTTTAAACAACTTTCCAATTTACTTCTATTATCTATTGTGCTTCATTCTTTAGATGTCTTGTTGAAGAAATAGCGATGCACATAGGTGAGCCAATCACACGAGGCATCTATGTGCAGCCACCAATCAATAGCTACTGAGCCTCTTTAGATATGCTTTTTAACAAAGGATATCAAGAGAATGATGCAAATTAGACAATAGTAGTAAAGTTGTTTAAAATTGCATGCTCTAAATCGTAAAAGAAAAAGTTTGGGTTTCATGTCCCTTTATATAACTGAATAAAATAACTAGGGACAATTATTTAAAAATATATATTTCCTTAAAAATATTAAGCATTAAAAAATATAAACATTATGATACAAAATAATAAAGTGGAAGAAAGATTTATTTTTTATTTTTTTGTGGAGCATTTGAAATAGCATACCTTCCAACATTTCAAAATTCAAAAGAGGGACCATCCCTCTGCGGCAAAATTTTGAAATGTGGTAGGCAGGGGTGGGGCTTAGAAAACATAAGACCAAAGTAATATAAATAAAATTATAAATAGTCATATCTTTTAATACTCTTAGGCAGCAAATCAAACACAAGCTCAAACCACTGGTATAGCTATGTGAGCTCTGTATTTAATTAACCTTTGCAGAGACAGTGCTAAATATTTTTATCTTAATTGGACATTTAATAATAGATTCTTTAAAACTGCTCTCTGCATTCCCCAATAATATTCTAGATTCTGGCCTTTAAAGTTAGCAAAAATGCACAGTAACACACTACATAGCATACACTTACATATGCACATACACACACACACACTACATAGCATACACTTACACATGCAGATGCACACACACTACATTGCATACACTTACACATGCAGAGACACACTGCATTTCATACACTTATACAGGCAGATACACACACACACACTACATAGCATACACTTATACATGCAGATACGCACACATACACTTACACATACAGAAACACACACACTACATAGCATACACTTATACATGCAGATACACACACACTACATAGCTTACACTTATATATGCAGATACACACACTACATAGTAAACACTTACACATGCAGATACACACACTACATAGCTTACACTTATGCATGCAGATACACACACACACACTACATAGTATACACTTACACATGCAGATACACACACACTACATAGTATACACTTATACATGCAGATACACTACATAGCTTACATTTATACATGCAGACACCCACACTTCATAACATACACTTATACATGCAGATACACACACACACACTTATACATACAGATACAGACACACTACACAGCTTACACTTATACATGCAGAGACACACACATACACACTTATACATACAGATAGACACATACTACATCAGGCACTCTTCAGTCTAGTTGAGCATAATAGGAAATGTAGTTACAAAACACCTGGAGTGTAGTTCCGAAAAATCTGGGCAGAACTAGACAGGGAATATCAGACTTGGGTCATGGTTAAGTAGTCTTCAGTAAACCAGGAGTTTTATAAGGGCTTAGAAGGAGGGATAGCAGACGGAGCTCCCAAACTGTGTCAATCACGGATAATTGGGGACGGTTGGGAACTCTGCTCTTACTCTTACAATTAGTATTTTTCTCTTTTACCCTCTCTCTGATATTTGCAGGGGTCAAGTCGAGCGGGAACGCATGGGAACGGCGTTCCTGCATTAATTTTAAAGGGGGAACTAAGTGCCCTCTGGACAGAGAACAGAAATGCTTCAGTAAAACACTGCTGCTGCTGGTGGGAGGAGCTGGATCACAGTCTGGTTAGAGGGATAGTGATATCCTCTAGTAATGGGCAGTAACACTTCCTACAATACACTAAATGCAAGCCTATCAGTGCTCCTGCTGTGTGATCACCCCACACTGTGTGTAACAGATGGTGCTTACATTTCTGTGTGACTTGCTCTGGGGTTATTTAGCTCCCCTCAGCAGAAATAGGACCATTGCACCTTAAGTGGGTGAGACTCTGTGACAGAGGAGGATTCTCAGCCCAAAGGCAGCCATTCAACCCTTCACTGGATTTAATTTGCTTTCATTAACCAAAGTGAATAGATTATATACCTATAAATACAGTGTGTGTGTGTGTGTGTGTATATATATATATATATATATATATATATAAAACAACATTAATTGTGAGGGGGGGTGGAAGTCTTGGTGAGTTCCCACACTTTTTTTTTCGTCTTGACCCTTGTATATTTGTTCCTTTTTCCTTACACATAGACCACTTGATAAGTATGATAAAGCCACTCCAAGGGATGGGCGAATGTGTAAATTTTCGAATTTAGAATGTAGAACGAATGTTATTACCGAAATTCGAATTCTAAATCCGAATCTCGATAAGAACGAATATTCTTAAAAATTCGAAAATCGAATGTTATTTACAGTTTTCAAATGTCACTTTCGAATTCAAATGTTTATAATTATATCGAATGTCCACATTCAAAATTTCGAAATTAACATTCTATTTAACAAATACTATTCAGAAGTTCAATAGTTCATGTGGTAGGGTGGGAATCTAGTAAATTGATACATAATAGATACAAATATATCATTTCAAATGTTTCCATATAGAATATTGCATAATTTGAATATTACATTTAAAGAAAAAGCATTAGAAATACTATTACAATCTAAATTCAAATTTTTCGAAAATATTTTCGAATGTAATCATGAAATTCGAAACCGAACATTCGAAAATCGAATGTTAGAATGTTATGTAAACATTCGAAATTTGATTCGAACGAATGTGTTAAAATTTGTGCCGTTTTTCGAATGTTGCGAAACATTCGCCCATCCCTACCCTCCATATGGCTAATAGCAAACTCTTCACCGTGGGCCCAATTCTCTACAATTTAGTGACATAGCAGAAAATCATCACACTGACTCTCACAGACTTCACTTAAAGTGACGTGAAACCCACATTTTTTCTTTAATAACTTTTTAAACTTTATAAATGACATAATTGCTTAATTTTCTTAGCATCGTTTGTTGAAGCAGCAGTAATGCACTACTAGGAGCTAGCTGAAAGACAAAGAAAATAAGCATATATGTGCAAACACCAATCGGCAGATTCTGAGCATACCTAGGTATACTTTTCAACAGAGGAAACAAAGAAAACAAAACAAATTAAATAATAGAAATACAGTGGAAAGTTCTTTAAAATTATATTCTCTATCTCTGCATCATGGGAGAAAATGTATGGGCTTATGTCCCTTTAAAGTGGTCACCTTTCAAAATGCTCTATGTTGATCAAAAACTGTTACTTTTCCTATTTAAAGTGCCATAAAACATGTTGAGATCTGTGCATATCCTTAAAGGGCTAATTAAGTAAAAATAGTTTGCATACAAAAAATGTTTAAAAATTGCTGGCAAGTATTTTAAAATAATTTTCAAAAATAAGCAAAATTACTGACACAGCCATGCTGTCTAGAGTAGTCTGCTCCACCCCCCTTATCTGTGTTTAGTATCAGAAACACAGGCATTGTATGTACTGAGTTCACAGCAGTTTAATTGCTTCTAGGCTGCTCCAGCAGATAATGAGTGTTAAAGGCTTGCATTCTACCAAAGCAAAGGTGGGTATAGATGCAGCCATAAAAGGAATTATGTGGGGGAAGTTAGAGTTGTATAATTCGGAAACTTAAAAGAAAGGGTTAATGGCGAGGCACTGCAGTATAAATTTGCAGGTAAAGTAATTAAAAATCATATTATTATATTGTGTCTCTATCCCAACTTGTTTTATGTCCCTTTAAGAAACACTCCCTTGAGTACCTCTGTGCTGAAGCCTTTTTTTGCCTTTAATTGACAAGCAGGTGGTGCAACCCTATTTATTTCTATAGGAACATGATCTAATGTTGCTGCTAGCGGCCAATAAGGATCCAATATATACCTGTACATACATAAATATATAGGGCAGATGGTTTGCTTGCTATTGACTGTGCCATCTGTATGCCAACTAAAAAAAAAAAGCGTCAGTGCGGAGGCACCCTGGGCGAGGGGCTATTACACAGAAAGAAGTAAAACAAAATTTTTGAGAGTGTTCTGAAAGGTGACCGTATAATTATTTTATTTAAGACCATGCATAGTTGTTTAATACAGTTTATTATTAATTATCTCTCTAAAAACAAAGGCTAAACCTGGAAGACCAGACAAGTGGCTAGCTGACTTCCATAAAACATTTTATTTTTGTATTATTTATTTCATTCCAGTAGATTAACATAAAGTTACAACACATAATAATTCAGGGAAGAAAAAAGCAATACATTATAACATATAACAATTAAGATAAATAAGATTTATCACAACAAACAAAACATTGCTGAGAGAAATACTCTTTTTTCTTTTCTTCCACTTCTTTGGATTTCAATATATATGTTTAATGATTTTTTTTCATTATCCACAAATCCCAAAATCAAGAACAGACCATACATTTTCTGTTTTCTCTGAAGGACAAAGAAAAAAAAAAAGAAAAGGGGGGGGGACTTCCGGGCAGCAGCCATCTTACTGGTCGCACTGAGCTTCAGCTCCTGAGTCATTCACCACTTTTATCTAGATTTAAGCTGAAATCTTGGCAACATGCCATTTAATAAGGGGGAGAAGCTTGACTGAAGGCACTCTGACCCAAGAGATAGGGTTTTGGATTGTGGCGTAGCCTTCAGTACCGGACTTTTTACTTTGAGGCCTTCCCCTATACTTGAAGCCTCATTTGTCCTCAGAATTGCTGCGCCATTGTTGCGCAGCCAGTGCCCTATGTGGCAAGCAACTTTATAGATTACCATATACCAAGTTAGTGGGAGAAAACTATAAGCATATAGAAACAGAATGGATACTAGAGAAACATTGCTAATAGGTGCTATAAACAGATTATTATATAAACGACTTATAAGCATCTCTGATCACCTGGCAAGAGAATGGGGTAGTGTTTGCACTCCTAAGCCTAAAACAAGCTCCCCAAAGATACTAGAACCCACACTTAATGCCGGAGAGGAAATAAGTTGGGGAAAACATAACTCGCAAGAAGTGACAACTGTTATTCAACTTAATTCCGAGTTCCAGAATGAACACAAAGCTGCCCCAGAGAATGGATGTTGGAACGAGAGCCTTGATAGAAAGTAGATCCCTTCTAAGCCTAAACCCAGGAGCTTCTTGATCCAATCGAGTATACAAAGGCTATCAACACAGGGGGATAGAGAACGCTGAGCCGCCAGCTGTAAACGCTGGAGATTTCGTGACGGAAGAGATGCCACGATCCTGTAAAGGAGCAGTGGCTGAATTCCACCAGGTCGACGAGAGAGTCATGCTTGAGGAGAAACGGTCACGCTTTCCAGATCTTAAAGATATCCAGGCTATGAATGCAAAGGCCGCCCAGCTCCATGTAACACCGCAAATCATCTCCGAACTTGGTCATGGCTGGATCCTCTAATAGTCCCTTGTCTGTGACGGGGGATCTGCTGCAAGTCTATGGCAGCTTGGATCAGTCAGCTTACCCAAATCATGAAGGTATATGGAGCCATTGCTTCCTGTTAATGATGCAGAGTCATGTGGAAGGTTATATTCCTCACTAGCTCACATCCAAAGAGACAAACCCAAGAAAATGGCCCGAAAGTTTAATAACACCAAGTCTACTATCTCAATATGCAATGATAATAGGATGGGTATTGGATAAATACTAGACATGTTTCCTAATTTACCCCTCAGATCTACCCCTGTAATCTGAGAGATGGTAGACTTTTCTGCCCTGCAAATTTTTTACTTGACCCATGGTGACATCTATGAAGGCTCCCAGCTGGACGACTTACCGTCAGTAATATAATATTTTAATTTTATCTATATTGTACGTTTCCATATTGCTAAATTGTTTTCTCATGTTATATGTTCTCTCAGATTTTGGTAATTCACTTATAGTCCATATAAGAATTCTCCATTGAGAACGACTACTGGAGTAATTGCTTTGTTTCCTAAACAGAATTTAGTCCTCAGTAATGTAAATGTCTAATGTAATCCTGTTTATTGTTAAAGTACAAACCCCTTAACCAGACAGAGTTAGTTCTAGCCACCATATCCCCCATTCCTCTTACATGTAGGAAGTAAAAAAGTATAAGGATATTTGTCATCTATCTTCTAAAAACTCCTATTCCTCCAGGGTGGCGATTTTTAGATACATAGACTATTTCTATGGCTTTTAGTATATGACTTCTCTACAGCTTATTCTTATTTTAGCATATAATAGTCTGAAAAAGTTCATAGTTAACCAATGGTGTTCGAATATCTAAAGAGAGTATTCGGTATAAATGTCTTTAGTTTGAGGAATACTGATGATGACTATATTCTATGGTTTGATGAGATGTATTGTTAATGCCTCCCTATTACTTATTATGTTTGTACTTAAAAGGACAGTAAACCCCAAAAAATGATTTCTTTATTTAGATAGAAAATACAATTTTTAAAAAAGTTATTCTTTGTTGAAGGGATACCTAGGTAGGTAGTGTGCACATGCCTGAAGCACTACATAACAGGAAATAGTGCTGCCATCTAGTGCTCCTGCTAATGTATAACATTGTTGCAAAACTGCTGCCATATAGTGTTGTGGACATGTGCACACTCATGAGCTTACATCCCAGCTTTTCAACAAAGGATAACAAGAAAACAAAGAAAATTTGATAACAGAAGTAAATTGAAAAGTTGTTTAAAATTGTGTGCTCTATCTGAATCATGAAAGAAAAAAAAAAATGGGGTTTTATGTCCCTTTAATGGATAGCTCATGTTTGTTGCATAGGAATAAGTTGGTTCTTATTTCATCAAGTTTCAGTTCTCTACACACTAAACTTTTCTAAGGCCCAAGAGTGGGCCACTAAAGTTGCTAGACCTCTTCCTCTCCATAGCTATGAATGCGGCAAGACCCAAAAGTGGCCCTTGTTTATCAGGAGGATCTTAATCTAAAGTTACATATATATAAAATAGAAAAAAAAGAGGTTCCCCTTTGAGACTCAAGAGTAGTCTCACTATGTCCATGACAGCCCTCTGTAGCTTCATATTTTCGGTAGCACTGAGAGGTCCAAAAGTGGCCTTATGCCACATAGAGGGTTTTACTATACAATAGACTAGCTGTGGGTTTTCTTATGATCCTAAAAACTAACTCTGTTGAACATGTTTTGTATATGTTGTCTAATGTCTTATAATTATATGTTTGGAAGCAATGTCAATATATAGATCTTACTGACACGTTTGGTTTGTAAGCCTTAACTTGAACCTCAATAAAAAAAAAAGAAGAAATATCTAAAAAAAAAAAAAAGAAAAGGAAAATTTCTCCTCACTTCTCCCCGCCCATCCACAACTCCCCCTCTTCCATGGTATAATATTAATAAAAAGTTAGATCCGCTCCCCGGATAACTCGATTATAAGTAAGCTTTTTGTGCGTCCGTATTTCAAATTGAAAGAGAAAAGTTTACATGTACAAAAAGACGAATTTTGAATATTCGAGTTAATCGAGTTAACGTAATTAATTCCCCCATAGAAGTCAAGAGAGCAAGAAAAGTGGGAAAAAAAACTAACACTCTATTCGCGCACAAACACGAGGGTGTTTTATCAAGTTCCCTAACCCGACATAAAAATTTGAATATTTCACATTTAAATGTTCTTCACAGAATATGTTCTATTTATTCTTAAATACATATTTTTACACATATCTAATAGTATTTTGGTACAATATATATCTATACCTAAAAATATATATGGTTATATATAGGTATAGATATATACAGCTATATATAGGAGTATGTATTTTAAAATACAAATAACATATTTCCGTATGTGAAGAACATTGGAGTGTGAAATATTTACAGTAAATACACTGTATAACACTTTATTAAATATGAATATTGAATAAAAGTTTTTTCATGTTTTTATCTACTTGATACAGTTTACAGATACTCAGCACCTTTGTACAATGTCCTGCATTTACTAGGCGCTTTATATCAATTTAAATATTTGATTATGATAACTATCTGTAATATTTTAAATATTTACTTTCCCTTGAAAGTCAATGCATCCAGCAACATGAGTGAGTACAAAGGGCTCTACATTATATTTAGTACTTTCCAAATATTACAAGAGAATCTGCCATTAATAAATCCTGATTGGGCCAAATGAATTATTTTAGGTAGTATAAGTTGTAATCTTTTAGTTAAAATACATGCTAACATCTTATAATCAGATTTCAATAGTGAGATTGGTCTATATATGATGATAAATTTCTTCTGTCTTTATTAGGTTTAAGTTTTACTGAGAGTATTGAATCTGAAAATCTTTTAAATCTTATTTTTAATTTGAGATGAATAATAAAAGTTGAAAAGATCTTACGTTGGTATATCTTGATTCATTACTTTATTGAATTAATTTGGTAATAAATCTGGACAACATGATTTATTCAATGACAGTTTTTTTTTATAACTTCTATTTTTATTTCTCAATAGGTTAATTGAGTTCTTCTAATTGAGCAGTAAAAAGTTTAGGTAAATTGATATGGTTCCAAAATGTCTCTTTTTATTTTAGCTAAATCAATTTGTCTAGTTTGATAAATTTTCCTAAAATGGCTTACATTTTTTAGAGATATCTTTTTGAGAGGGGAATGTATTTTGCCTTCTTTAATTAGACCTAAATACTTTTTCTTGGTTGAGTTTAAAATATTTGAGCTAGATATTTACCAGTTTTGTTTCCAAATCTTTGAAATTTGCTCTCACATAAAGTAATTTAGATCAACTTGGGTATTATTTTTTTATTATGAATTAATTTGTTTAATCTTTGTCAAAAAAATATTTCTCCCAATTTCTTTTATTGGGTTCAGATATTTATCTATTATATGAGTTGATTAACTGATTCAGAAGTTGAGTTCCATATGCCATATTCTTTTCCTTCATCTTAGCTAAAAAGACAATTACTTTTCTCCTTAACAACGCTTACTGTTTCCCAGTATATTTTGATATTTTCTTTATACTCACTATTATTCATTTCAAAATCTTTCCATTTAATTTTTAGGAATTTAGAAAAATTAACATTTGATAAAAAGTTTTTGGGAGGGGCGTTTCCTTTAAAAATGTTTTTAACAAAAATATTGATACTAATTGGAGATTGTTATGGGTTTAATCATTTTAGTAACGATGAGGAATAAATCAATTCTTGATAAAGATTTATGGGCTCTACAAAAACATGTATAAGTTTTTTTTAGTTAGGTTGTGGACCCTCCATATATCTCTAGCATTCAAATTTGAAAACAAATTATTAAATAATTTAGTTTCTCTTTTGGTATGATTAAAAGCATTTTTTATTAATTAGATTAAATCTGTCTATGGGAGATTTTGGAGTCATATTAAAGTCTCCTCCAATTATATAATTTGTATTGATACAGTGGGGCAAAAAAGTATTTAGTCAGCCACCAATTGTGTAAGTTCTCCCACTCAAGAAGATAAGAGAAGCCTGTAATTTTCATCATAGGTATACCTCAACGATGAGAGACAAAATGTGTAAACAAATCCAGACAATCACATTGTCTGATTTGGAAAGAATTTATTTGCAAATTATGGTGGAAAATAAGTATTTGGTCACCTACAAACAAGCAAGATTTCTGGCTCTCACAGACCTGTATCTTCTTCTTTAAGAGGCTCCTCTGTCCTCCACTCATTACCTGTATTAATGGCACCTGTTTGAACTTGTTATCAGTATAAAAGACACCTGTCCACAACCTCAAACAGTCACACTCCAAACTCCACTATGGTGAAGACCAAAGAGCTGTCGATGGACACCAGAAACAAAATTGTAGACCTGCACAAGGCTGGGAAGACTGAATCTGCAATAGGCAAGCAGCTTGGTGTGAAGAAATCAACTGTGGGAGCAATAATTAGAAAATGGAAGACATACAAGACCACTGATAATCTCCCTCAATCTGGGGCTCCACATAAGATCTCACCCCGTGGGGTCAAAATGATCACAAGAACGGTGAGCAAATATCCCAGAACCACACAGGGGGACCTAGGGAATGACCTGCAGAGAGCTGGGACCAACGTAACAAAGGCTACCATCAGTAACACACTACGCCGCCAGGGACTCAGATCCTGCAGTGCCAGACATGTCCCCCTGCTTAAGTCAGTACATGTCCAGGCCCGTCTGAACTATGCTAGAGAGCATTTGGATGATCCAGAAGCGGATTGGAAGAATGTCATATGGTCAGATGAAACCAAAGTAGAACTGTTTGGTAGAAACACAACTCGTCATGTTTGGAGGAGAGAGAATGCTGAGTTGCAACCAAAGAACACCATACCTACTGTAAAGCATGGGGGTGGCAACATCATGCTTTGGGGCTGTTTCTCTGCAAAGGGAACAGGACGACTGATTCGTGTACATGAAAGAATGAATGGGGCCATGCATCGTGAGATTTTGAGTGCAAACCTCCTTCCATCAGCAAGGGCATTGAAGATGAAACGTGGCTGGGTCTTTCAGCATGACAATGATCCCAAACACACCGCCCGGTCAACAAAGGAGTGGCTTCGTAAGAAGCATTTCAAGGTTCTGGAGTGGCCTAGCCAGTCTCCAGATCTCAACCCCATAGAAAACCTTTGGAGGGAGTTGAAAGTCCGTGTTGTCCAGCGACAGCCCCAAAACATCACTGCTCTAGAGGAGATCTGCATGCAGGAATGGGCCAACATACCAGCAACAGTGTGTGACAACCTTGTGAAGACTTACAGAAAATGTTTGACCTCTGTCATTGCCAACAAAGGATATATAACAAAGTATTGAGATGAACTTATGATATTGACCAAATACTTATTTTCCACCATAATTTGCAAATACATTCTTTCCAAATCAGACAATGTGATTGTCTGGATTTGTTTCCACATTTTGTCTCTCATAGTTGAGGTATACCTATGATGAAAATTACAGGCCTCTCTCATCTTCTTAAGTGGGAGAACTTGCACAATTGGTGGCTGACTAAATACTTTTTTGCCCCACTGTATATACCAATAATTTAATTTGTAATTTATCCCAATATTGACTATCAAAATTGTTTGGTCCCTAGACATTACATATAGTAAAATTATAGTCAATAATAATTTTAAATATTAAAAAACATTCTTCCGGATCTAATTCCTTATGTAGAATTTTAAAATTCAGCTTTCTGTTTATTAAAATTGCTTCTCCAATATTTCTCCTTCTACAAGGGGTGTCAAACACCTCCCCTATCCAATTTATTTTCAATTTTTCAACTTCTTCTTGATTTACATGAGTTTCTTGTATTAAAGCTATATCAGTATCAAGTTGTTTTAGTTGTTTAATAATTGCCATTCTTTTTATAGGGCACCCACATTCCAAGAGATTAATTTCAGTTTATTATTTTTTTAAAACATATTCAGTATATAGAGAGGGTTGAATATATTAAAAGATGGGGAGGTCATGGGTGGGAGAAATAGGGAAGTGAAGGGGAGAGAAAGAAAGAGAAAAATACAAACAACCCTTCCCCCAGAATAAACACCCTACTCATAATTGTAAAATAAGACATTACATATCCTTAGTAAAGATTATTCTTAGTAAAAGATAAAACACAGAAACCTTTATCTATTCAGCTGAAAGCTTAAAATAGTCATATACTTTAATGCAGCTTTTTTTAAATCAAACATGTGAGAGGGAATGTACTAGGAGGGAGTGCTAGTGCTGATAACCAAAATGTACTTTTTTTGAAACACATACAAATCAAACTACTGTGTTCTCAATGTACTGTACATTTTATTCTAGTTTTGCACACATGTATTTTTTCTATCAATGCAATTAGTGCATTTTGAGACACACTCACCAGTATACATTTGGTGACCTGTGGCCGTAACCTGCTTAGAGAATATTATGAAACCTATGAGAAAACGTCAGACTTACATTTCTTTATAGACACTAAAGTACTATATATATAAACTAAAACTTTATATGCATTTTTCTTCAATGTCTGAACAACTATTCATTATGTCTTTACATTACACTGTTTTTTAAGAAAAAAAAAATCACTTGTATCTTATATCTGGGAAAAGTTAGTATACTGTAATATTGTAAAACACATATATGCTATGTACTGTATATAACTTTGGTCTTCGTCTTTTATACATTAAACTTATATAGTTTTATAAATATGATTATGCTAAGTTCATGTTGCTGCATGCATTGACTTTCCAGGGAAAGTACATATATAAATATTACAGAGAGTTAACATAATCATATTTAACCCCTTAATGACCACAACCTTTTCCATTTTCTGTCCGTTTGGGACCAAGGCTATTTTTACATTTCTGCGGTGTTTGTGTTTAGCTGTAATTTTCCCCTTGCTCATTTAATGTACCCACACATATTATATACCGTTTTTCTCGCCATTAAATGGACTTTCAAAATATACCATTATTTTCCTCATATCTTATAATTTACTATAAAAATTTTTATAAAATATGAGGAAAAAATAGAAAAAAACACACTTTTTCTAACTTTGACCCCCAAAATCTGTTATACATCTACAACCACCAAACGAAAACCATGCTAAATAGTTTCTAAATTTTGTCCTGAGTTTAGAAATACCCAATGTTTACATGTTCTTTGCTTTTTTTGCAAGTTATAGGGCCATAAATACAAGTAGCACTTTGCTATTTCCAAACCACTTTTTTTCAAAATTAGCGCTAGTTACATTGGAACACTGATATCTTTCAGGAATCCCTGAATATCCCTTGACATGTATATATATTTTTTTTAGAAGACATCCCAAAGTATTGATCTAGGCCCATTTTGGTATATTTCATGCCACCATTTCACCGCCAAATGCGATCAAATAAAAAAAAATGTTCACTTTTTCACAATTTTTTTCACAAACTTTAGGTTTCTCACTGAAATTATTTACAAAAAACTTATGCAATTATAGCATACATGGTTGTAAATGCTTCTCTGGGATCCCCTTTGTTCATAAATAGCAGACATATATGACTTTGGTTTTGCTTTTTACTAATTAGAAGGCTGCTAAATGCGACTGCGCACCACACGTGTATTATGCCCAGCAGTGAAGGGGTTAATTAGGGAGCATGTAGGGAGCTTCTAGGGTTAATTTTAGCTTCAGTGTAGTGTAGTAGACAACCCCAAGTATTGATCTAGGCCCATTTTGGTATATTTCATGCCACCATTTCACCGCCAAATGCAATCAAATTAAAAAAAACGCTAAATTTTTCACAATTTTAGGTTTCTCACTGAAATTATTTACAAACAGCATGTGCAATTATGGCACAAATAGTTGTAAATGCTTCTCTGGGATCCCCTTTGTTCAGAAATAGCAGACATATATGACTTTGGGGTTGCTTTTTGGTAATTAGAAGGCCGCAAAGTGCTGCTGCGCATCACACATGTATTATGGCTAGCAGTCAAGGGGTTAATTAGGTAGTTTGTAGGGAGCTTGCGGGGTTAATTTTAGCTTTAATGTAGAGATCAGCCTCCCACCTGACACATCAGACCCCCTGATATCTCCCAAACAGCTGCCTTCCCTCCCCCACCCCACAATTGTCCCCGCCATCTTAAGTACTGGCAGAAAGTCTGCCAGTACTAAAATAAAAGTTTTTTTTTTTTTTTTAAATACATCTTTAGCATATTTACATATGCTACTTTGTAGGATCCCCCCTTAGCCCCCAACCTCCCTGATCGCCCCCAAAAACAGCTCTCTAACCCCCCCCCCCTGCCTTATTGGGGGCCATCTTGGGTACTGGCAGCTGTCTGCCAGTACCCAGTTAACAACATTTTTTCCTCTTTTTGTATTTATTTTTTTTACATTTTGCTGTAGTGTAGCTTCCCCACGACCAACCCCTACCCCCACCCCCTCCCAGATCCCTTAGATTAGTTTTTGGGGGCATTTACTCCCCCTCTTCCTCCCACTTACTACATAATTATTTCTGTAGTGTAAGCGGTTCCCACCCGCTCCCTCCCGTGCACGCGCCCGCCCACCGATCCCACGTGCACGCCCCTGACTCTCCCGCCCCCGATCCCGCCCCCCTCTGAGTATCTGAAGCCATCGATGGCCGCCCACCCGCCTCCCACTGCAGCTCCCACCCACCAACGATTGCGGCCATCGATGGCCGGTGTAGAGAGGGCCACAGAGTGGCTCTCTCTGCACCGGAGGGGTACAAATTGTTATTGCAGGATGCCTCGATATTGAGGCATCCTGCAATAACCGGAAAGCAGCTGGAAGCGATGAGGATCGCTTCCAGCTGCTTTCCAAACCGAGGACGTACGCCACACGTCCTCAGGCGTTAACTGCCTTTTTTCTGAGGACGTGTGGCGTACGTCCTCGGTCATTAAGGGGTTAAATTCACATAAAGCACCTAGTAATTGCATGACATTGTACAAAGGTGCTGAGTATCTGTAAATTGATAATGGGCACACAGCACTGTACAAAGGTGCTGAATATCTATACACAAATAATTGGCACATAGCACTGTACACAGGTGCTTAGTATCTACACACTAATAATGGACATGCTGCATTTTTGATTGCCAGGTGTCAGGTATTCAACTGGACAGTCCAGTATTTTAGCAGGCTGTCCAGTAAAATCTTCACAAAAACAGTGTTAGTGTTAGCTAACTGTAAGGACTCCTTAGTTGTGACAAATATACATTTAAGGATCAAGAGTTGGGTGTTTGGTCTGTGCGATCTCACAATGCCCCCGATCCAAAGCTCTACCAATGTGCCCAGTGACCTAAAGATTAACCAGTATTTTTGTGGAGGGCAGTTGGCAACTGAAATTATACAACAATACATTTCTATACACTAATAAGGGACATTATACGCTTTATAATGCTTTTTAATATATAACCTGATAGAAACATAGATTTTGACAAAAGACAAGAGCCATTCGCCCAGCAATTCTGCCCAATATTTCCTAAAAGTATAAACCTATCTAGTTTGTAGGATAGCCTTATGCTTATCCCAGTCATTGTTAAAGTCCCCCACAGTTTTTGTCATTACTACCTCTTGTTTATTCAATGAATCAATCACCCTTTCTGTAAAGATGTGCTTCCAAATATTAATCCTGAATATACTATTCTTCAGCTTGAGATCATGACCCCTTGTTCTTGAATTTTCCTTTTTATGTAAAATACTCACTGGCTCAGTTTTACTAAGCTATTTAATTTGCTATCATATCACCTCTTTCCCTTCTCTCCTCTAAGCTATACATATTTAGGTCATTGAGCCTATCCCGTTTTATTTTTTAGACCATGTACCATTTTGGTAGCCCTCCTTTGCACAGATTCCAGTTTGTTTATAGCCTTCTGGGGATATGGCCTCCAGAACTACACACAATACTCAAGATGAGGCCTAACTAATGATCTGCAAAGTGGCATAAGAACCTTAATTTTTCTGCTGCAAATATCTCTACCAATACATCCAAGTATTCTTCTGGCCTTACTCGCTGCATTACTAAATTGTTTACTAAGTTTTAAATCATCTGAAATAATAATTCCCAAGTCCCGTTCCTCATTAGTAACAGGCGGTAAATTTCATTGAGTCTGTAAATAATGTGTGGACTTTTCTTCCCTTATGGTGAACATAATGCACTATGATAAATAGTAAATATATGCACTAATAAAATATCAGTCATACAATGAATTCATTTAAGATAATCCTCCTACCCGTTAACAGCTGAATTATATGTTCCCAAGCTCTTTGGAAAATGATTTCCTTTATGCCAAAGTAGATTGGTCCAGCATTAATTGTAGAGGAAAATATATTGTTTCAATACATTAAAAAATTACGGTTCTATAGGAAATTAAATGCTCCTAAACTCCTATCAGCCTACCTAAGTTTACTCTTGAACAAAGCAAATTTGATTATTGAAGCAAATTGGAAAGTTGCTTAAAATTGTATGCACTATCAGAATTATGGATGTTTAATTGTAATTTTACTGTCCTTTTAAGGTACTTACATAGAAGATAAAACATCACAAGATATTTATCTTTTGGATCTTCAATAAAAAAACTTTAAAGCTGTATTTGAGTTCTCTCTGATGAGGGAAATAGATGATCAAATTGTTACCTGCTAAAGAAATACTGTTTATAAATGAAATGTATCTTGACGTGAGGGGAGGCTGAATGTTTCCTATGAATAAATTGGTATAGCAGCTGTTTATTCTAGAGATTTATAGATATATCTATGTCTCACAAGACTAACCCTACAGGGAAATAATAAGCTATGTCTGTCTTATAAGTACTAACTCATTTCTTTACCCTGAAGACCTTTTATGCTTCTTTATCCTATTAGGCATTATTACAATCATAATAATAGTTATGATAACAATAAAAGGGACATCAAAGTCAAAATTAAAATATCATGATTCAGATAGAGCATGCAAGTTTCAACAAGTTTCCAATTCAGTTCCATTAAATGTGCACAATCTTTTTATATGCACACTTTCTGAGGCACCATAACCTACTGAGCATGTGCAAGAATTCACAGTAAATATTAGGCATTGGCATTCCGCAGCTTTGTTAGCTACCGAATGCAGAAGTAAGCAGCCGCTCGTGGAGTTCGGCTATTTTCGGTGCTGGATTTATGCTTGTGAAAGATCCCTACGCTAAGATTTGGATTTGCACAGATCTTATTGTGGTGATCTTTCACATTTGTAAATAGTCAAAGTCCACAAGTGCTGCCTACTTCTGCATTCGGCAGCTAACAAAACTGTCAAATGCCATATGCATTTTGCGATTGGCTGATGGCTGCCACATGTTATAGGGGGAAAATTGAACTAAGTTTGACATTTTTCAGAAAAATCCTACTGCTCATTTGAAATTCAGACTTAGAACTTGATGATCAAAACATCATCAAAGGGGAAATATGTTCAAAAGGGATCCATTAAATGATCGAGAAGCAGTCTCGTTGAGAGGCGTTCTACTAAACAGCTCATTGGGTGGTGATGCTGGCGATATTTTCAAAGCAGATTTGCCACCTACATTGAGGATGTGATGTAAATGACCCCTTTTGCATATGTTGCAGATGTGCATTGACTAATTTGTGCATTCACTGCACAACAGAATAAACTAATGGCAGCCTACACAAATTAAAAGAATAAAGAAAGAATGTATGAACGAAAAAGCTTTAATACATTGGTTTATTTCTTATTCTTTTAATGCAAAAAGACCAACCCAATAAAACCGCTACACCGCCCTACACTATTAACCCCTAAAGCAACATAAGCCCCAACACAACCCAACCCACTACACTATTAACCCCTAAAGCACCTTAACTCCAAACGCAACCTAACCCTACTACCAATGAATCCTAACCCCACTGCACTATTAACCCCTAAAGTGACATAATCCCTGATGCAATCTATCCCCACTGCACTATTAACCCCTTAAGTGACATAACCCCCAACGCAACCTAACCCCACTATACTATTAACCCTTAAAGGGACAAAAACCCCAATACAACCTAACCCCACTACACTATTGATCCTTGAGATGACAACCCCCAACACAACCTAACCCCACTACACTTTTAAACCCTAAAGCAAGTAAACATCAACAACAAATAGTTATTACTCACCATCCAAAGTCTTCTTTTCTTTTCTTAATCAGATGTAATCCACAACAATAAAAATTCATATGAAAAAAATGCCACAAAAAAATCCATGAAGAAAAAAAAATCCAAGGGGCCACAATGATACAGAGGAAAAAAAAACACAAAAAGCCATGACGAAGAAAAAAACCAAGTGGTCCTTTTTCTTTTCTTCATTAGATGTAATACACAATGATGCAGAGAACCCCCCCCCCCACAATAAAAGCCATGAAATAAAAATATCCAAGGTGTCCTCTTCTTTTCTTCATTAAATGTAATCCATCAGATGTAATCCACAGCAATCCAGAGGAACCCCCCCCACAGCGGCTGCACCTCCAGTCCCCTGCAGTGGCAGCTCCTCCGGTATACGACGGTGGCGGCTCCTCCAGTTCTTGTTGGTGGTGGCTCCTCCTTTCTTCATCAATGTTGGCTCCTCCAGTCTTCAGAAGTGGTTGCCCCCGGTCCTGATGTTGTTTTAAAGTTTTGTTACTTTGTGCTTGTTTACTGTTGACTTGTCTTTAATGTTTTGTTTACTTTGTGCTTGTTTAGTGTTATGTTTTTGTTGTTTTGTTTTTTACTATTATGGCTTTTATTGCTTTAGGGGTTATTAGTGTAGTGGGATTAGGTTGGTTGGGGTTTATGCCGCTTTAGGGGTTAATAGTGTAGCAGTGTTAGATTACTTGGGGGTTATGTCACATTAGGGGTTAATAGTGTAGTGGGGTTAGGTTGTGGTAAAGATTATGGCACTTTAGGGGTTAGTCCTGAAAGTAGGACATGCAAAATACACCTTTAGGAGCTGTACAAATATTTATGTATATTATTTTGTATAATGTGATAAAATGTATTGCATGTATTGTGACTTGACAAAATTTTTTATTTATTCTTTTTCTGTGTGATTTTTTAGGAAGATTTCTTTTTCGTGATATTAATATGTCATTAGACAGTAAAAGATAATTAAAACCTTTTTCAAATCACGACAATACTTAAAATACATATCGCATTATACAATAAAATACATATAAATAAATCACATATACATGTGTACCCACAGTTCCACTAGGATTAATAGTAATTATTTATTAGCAAAGTAGATCACAGACATAACAAATATATAGGCTCTTCGTGACAGTTTGATGGGCGTTCCATGGGAGTAACTTGTATTTTACTGGGGAAACGCTGTGAGTTTCTAATATTCAAAACACTGTCCCCCATGTTAGCTATACCTTTTCAGCCATTTTAGTTTCACCAGCTTTTCAGTGGCGAGAATTTTCATTGTGAGAACTCTAGTGACTGTACAATGAGGTTTACATGATCAGGAACCAGATGGGATATCAAACCAGCCAGGTTATACACACTGTGACGGTTCTTTAGTCACATACATGGACAATGTGTGACACAGTGCCATCTATTGGTTGAACTATGCCAAAAACATAACACATCGCCCTCTATTGGTTGCAAGTTCACCACCAAAATGGGTACAAGAGAAGGAATGACTAATTTGCATATATTTGCATAGTGGAAAAATACAAACAGATGGTTATTATTTTTACTGTTTAGAACTACCTAAATCCTCCATCCTGTTGGCAAAGTTATATTCCTTTATTATATTGTTTCCTATATGTTTTTCTATGTTTATATTTTAAGGAGTGTGTGTCACCATAAGCCTACTAGTGTGTTTGTAAAAGCTAGTCCTGGGTGAAATAAAGCATTAGTAGTAGTTCCTTCTGGAAAAGTTGGTCCTGTCTGATTCTTTCAGGTATACCAGTAGCAGAGATTCTGACCCTGTATTCTGGCTGCACTCTTCCCTGAAAAAGAGACCTGCTTCAGAGTCTTTGGGCCTGTATGCAAAGAGCTGGCCTTGTGAGCCCCAATTGTCTTTTTAAAGACAGTGCAGGGAAAGGAATCAATACCTACCTGAAGAAAGGAGTGAGGCAGATGGGACGTTACCTGCCTGAAAGGAACAGCAAGGCAGAGGGATCTATTCTTGCCTAGAAGCAGACAGGCAGAGGGGGCGCTATCTGCCTTGGAGTCCACTGAGACCAGCTCAGCTGGGGGAGATACAGCCGCTGGCTTGACCCTGGTCTCAGCAACTATATCTCTGGTCCCACTATCCGGTGGCCATCCCTGGGTTTGGACAGAGGAAGAGAGACCCCTAGCGGAGTACATTTGGTGGCAGCGGTGGGATCATCCCTTCTGTACAGGGAAGGTCCAAACCACCGCTGGAATCTGATCTCCATCGGGATATCCTTCACGAGTAGCAGCTGAATAGTGGATGGATCAGCTGTACAGTGTCCTAAAGTGAAGCACCCTTAAGGATTTTTTGAAGCCCGAGGAACATCAACCAAAAATAAATCCAAAGATACTCTAATTGCTGATCTAATGGAAGGCGACCAGTCCCGCCCACCGCTCTTGGAGAGCACTGTGAGTCAGATTTTCAGCGGGAAGTCTGAGCACGATTAGCCCTTTTGGGCCCCGAGCCCACTCAGGAGACTGTTGAAAAAATTATGGCTGTGACTGCCATGCAGCAGGCAGAGAGAGAGTTTAGGCTCTGCATGGCTGAAATACAGCATCGGCCAAGAAACGTGGCCTCTTCTTGCCAGGGGGGCAACAAAGGAACAAAGAAGCTGCCCTCTGCTGCATTTAAAGTTTTCAACGAGGCCGAGGGGGACATTGATGCATACCTGCAGGACTTTGAGAGGCAGTGTACTCTACAAGGTGTGGTTTCCACAGACTGGGTTACACTTTTGGCCAGTAAGTTGACAGGGAGAGCTGCTGAAGCTTACCGGGCAGTTCCCGATGATGATAGCCTGGACTACAGCCGGGTAAAAGAAAGTCTGCTGGCCCGTTATGCCATTACCCCGGAGGCCTACCACAGAGCATTCAGAGATCTGCGGAAAAAGGAGCAAGACACTTATGTGGAATGGTCCTACCAGATGCACCAGGCCACATACAACTGGATGCAGTGGTGCCAGGCAACTACCCTGGACCATGCACTGAAGCTGCTACTTCTGGAGCTATTTTACGATTACACATCTTCAGAGGTTAGAGACTGGGTCAGAGACAGGAGACCACTTACTATGGAGGAAGCTGCTCGCCTGGCCGATGAATACCAGGACACCAGGTGGGTGGAGCAATCTGTTCCCCGAGAAATACCCCGGCCTATGTCTTCTCAATCAGCACCACCCCTTCCACAAATGGCAATTCTCCCTAACAGAACCCCAGCAACCCCGAACAGAGGTTCCAGGCCTCGGTGCTATTGATGCAAGCAGATAGCGCACATCCAAAGAAATTGCACACAAGGTAAACCCTGGCAGGTATGGACCCGGCCCCCACTAGGACCTGTGAGGTAGGCTGTCCACCTGGTGACCAGAAAACCTGCCCCAGTGAGCTTGTTTACAGAAGGGAACCAGCATCCGCTGATTGATTTAGGAGCGGACTCCCTTCAGACTCAAGAAGTATGGGGGGTGCTCCATGAAGTGGACCCCATCCAAGTAGCCGCTCAGGATAACCGCTGGCAGCTAGTACTATTGGACAGTAAACCAGCTCAGGGATGGCAGGACACTGGAGCTACCCTAACCCTAATAAAGCCACATCAAGCTCAGTCAAAGCAGAGGACTGAATGCACTGTCCTCATCCGGGTGGCAGGGGGAGCAATACATTGGTTACCCACCACTTGGGTGCATTTGAATTGGGGTGCTGGAACTTATACAATAGAGGCTTGGGTCATGAAAGATCTGCCGGTTGAAGTGTTGTTAGGAAATGACCTGGGTCAGCTGACACCAGCCGTTGCAGCATCTACTGGATCAATACTTAAGGAGGCATACCCAGTCACCACTCAAACCCCAGCACAAAATAAAGCCAGCCAGCACATGGATTGGGCCCAGATGCCTCCATGTTTGGCCTGGGAGCATTTTTGAGCCAGTTTGGGAGAACAGTGGGGCTAGCGATTGGATTGTCGAGAAAGATGTGATTCTGAGAATTACTTGTTTTGTTTGAGTAATGTTGCATTTGGTCATGTTTTTTCCCGGACAGCCCGAAGCCGATCCGTTCGGTATCTAGCCCGGTCTGCCGGACCCTTGGTCAAGGGGGGGCACTGTGATGGTTCTTTAGTCACATACATGGACAATGTGTGACACAGTGCCATCTATTGGTTGAACTATGCCAAAAACATAACACATCGCCCTCTATTGGTTGCAAGTTCACCACCAAAATGGGTACAAGAAAAGGAATTTGCATATATTTGCATAGTGCGAAAATACAAACAGATGGTTATTATTTTTACTGTTTAGAACTACCTAAATCCTCCATCCTGTTGGCAAAGTTATATTCCTTTATTATATTGTTTCCTATATGTTTTTCTATGTTTATATTTTAAGGAGTGTGTGTCACCATAAGCATACTAGTGTGTTTGTAAAAGCTAGTCCTGGGTGAAATAAAGCATTAGTAGTAGTTCCTTCTGGAACAGGTGGTCCTGTCTGATTTTTTCAGGTATACCAGTAGCAGAGATTCTGATCCTGTATTCTGGCTGCACCCTTCCCTGCAAGAGAGACCTGCTACAGAGTCTTTGGGCCTGTATGCAAAGAGCTGGCCTTGTGAGCCCCAATTGTCTTTTTAACGGCAGTGCAGGGAAAGGAATCAATACCTACCTGAAGAAAGGAGTGAGGCAGAGGGGGACGTTACCTGCCTCAAAGGAGCAGCAAGGTAGAGGGATCTATTCCTGCCTAGAAGAAGCCAGGCAGCGGGGAAACTATCTGCCGGAAGTGTGCAGCGAGGCAGAGGGATCTATTCTTGCCTAGAAGCAGACAGGCAGAGGGGGCGCTACCTGCCTTGGAGTCCACTGAGACCAGCCCAGCTGGGGGAGATACAGCTGCTGGCTTGACCCCGGTCTCAGCAACTATATCTCTGGTCCCACTATCCGGTGGCCATCCCTGGGTTTGGACAGAGGAAGAGAGACCCCTAGCGGAGTACTGCTGCCACCAAAATGTGATGGACCACCTGGTACCCCAAATGAGTACCTCCGTCAGAACACTTCCCTTGTCCTGGACATCCCTTTATCCAGAGTAATAGCTCCTGGTATCTCCCTTTGACCGCAGTCTAAAGTTATGGAGGAGAACAGATCTGAGGCAACACTCAGTTTTCTGAACACAAAAATGAACACTTTATTTGAAAGCAGCACACATTTTTATACACCCTGGCATTCCAGAGTCACAGAGCTTCAGGTTACATAGGGAATTGGTTAAACAGTAAAGCAAACATATGAACAATACATCAAACCTCTAACAATTGTCTATTCACAGGTAAAACAGATTAACATATCAAGTTAATTAACTGGGGAAGAAAGTTTACTCAGACAATCTGATGTTGGGCAGTCTAGTTAACATAATCACACAGGAACACAATCAGTTTACCCAGACAGACTGCTGAGAAACAAATCAGATTAGAAATGTAAAAAAATACATCTTATTACAGAATATAAGAACATCTCTTATTAACTATTAAGTCCTTTATGCCCAGTTGGTTTATAGAGTCACAATTGCTCCCACAAGGGGCACTCACACCCTCTACCCATCCTGTATTTATGGATACAGGGTGACATGGACATAAGACAGAGTTATGAAAGTACATGGGGTATCCAGCATATAAAATTCCACATTTCCATGCAGTCTCTGAGTATCCTTAAGCCCATGTACCTCCAGCCCAAGGAATGTTCTATAACAGGCCCTCAGATCTTGGTGACTCACGTCACATATCTCCTCCTTCAGAAGGAGACTAACACAGGAGGAGACCCCAGACGGGTTGACTTCAAAGTTAGTCTGCAGATCCATTCCCCCAAAGCCTGTATCCACACAGTAACCTAAACAAATTGTCCCAAACAGAGCATCACTCACCCGGCCGACCTCTGCCTCTCTCATGGAACATACCCACTGCTGGGGAGAAGTGCCGACTGTCCCTTCTCCCTGGAGTCCTTTCAGTCACTGGAGAGAAGACAGGGTGGCTGGGCTCACTCCAACATGCTGTTGCGGATCTGGGCCATATGCCCAGCATCCCTGGAGAATACAGGTGGAGACTGTAGTCCCATCCACTTGTACTGGATAGGAATCTGCCATTAATTGCAGAGAGAGACCGACATCTCTCGGTCCCAATGCCAGCTCCTCCGCTGGGATTGCTGCATGCTCCTCCAGTCCCTCTGCCAGCGTGAGGCTGTCATTCCTGTTTTCTGGGGTGCCAGTTAGGGGTGGGCAGAGGCCAACAACACTCTGCCCTGTTGCCTGCTCTTCTGTTGGGTAATCCGCATCTGACACCTCAGAGGAAAAGTCAATTAGATCCACAATCTCTGGGTCCAGCCGGGGAGTTAAAAGGGTGACTAGGGTCCCCATGCCAGGGGGTTGGGGGTCTGGGCTGACATCCCCGTATCCCTGCACTCCACATGTGGAGACCACTGTCTCATCCACACCTCCCGGACCAACATCCGTGGATATGAAGTCCATTAGATCCGCTGCCTCTGAAGTAAGTAAAGGACCACTTTCCAGCAGTTCTAGGTAATCCACCTCAAGGTACCATTCCTGATAGATAACCCATGTCAGGTCAGGCTCTAAGGCAAGTGCTTCCAATGGCTGTAAAAGATCCTACCTCTTGCTTTGAATGTCCCAGAATCGATATCCCTCGGGACTGCCAAAGTCATCTTTCTCCTCAAATGCTTCCCATAATAAGCCAGGGCCACGAAAGTCATCACCTTCTGGGGAATAGTGCATTTCTGCCATCGACTGCCACCTGTCTGCAAACCAATATAATACTCTGTACCAATCCTCGAGCTCGACCTCTCTTTGCACCAGACACTTCAATTCGGCTATCCCCTCACCTGTGGGTTGTCCTCTCAGTAAGCAGAGCCGCAAGTTAACCTGGTCCCCGAAGCGATGTTCTGGGGAGGGCAGGACTTTGCCTCTGCAGCCATACCAATTATCCAGTGCATCTTCCCACATCTCTAGCCGAATCAGGGCTCTCCATTCCAGGCACATCTCCTCTGGAACTGGCCCTCCTAGAATAGCAAGGGCAACTTTGACTTGCCGCTCGAAGTCCCATATTGGAACTTCCCATTTAGAGGTATCTGATCCCAGCATCTCAGCTGTCCGAATATTCCGATACCTGGTGATCTGCTTCACCACCTCAGCGTTCGTTACCCGGACTGCTGCTTCAGATGGGTGGTTGGCTCCGTAGATTGACAACCTTCTCTGCACTCTGCTGTGGAATTTTTCCTCTGCATCATCTGTAATTGTCTGGCTGCGATCCTTCACTGGCTGCCATTGGTGCATCTTTGTAGTGCTGCTTATGGACTGATAGCTAGATGGCACATCCATCCAACCCAGCTTGTCCTGTGCAGAAACAGGTTCATCAAGGTGGGTCAGCAATTGTTGCATTCCCCATGGGAGCTCCGTTTCCATAGCTGCGGGTGACAGTGCCGCTCCTCCTCTGTCAGCAGGACAAGAAATCAATCCCACCGCTGCCACCAGATGTGATGGACCGCCTGGTACCCCAAATGAGTACCTCCGTCAGAACACTTCCCTTGTCCTGGACATCCCTTTATCCAGAGTAATAGCTCCTGGTATCTCCCTTTGACCGCAGCTAAAGTTATGGAGGAGGACAGATCTGAGGCAACACTTTATTTGAAAGCAGCACACATATTTATACACCCTGGCATTCCAGAGTCACAGAGTTTCAGGTTACATAGGGAATTGGTTAAACAGTAAAGCAAACATGTGAACAATACATCAAACCTCTAACAATGGTCTATTCACAGGTAAAACAGATTAACATATCAAGTTAATTAACTGGGGAAGAAAGTTTACTCATACAATCTGATATTGGGCAGTCTAGTTAACATAATTACACAGGAACACAATCAGTTTACCCAGACAGACTCCTGAGACACAATCAGATTAGAAACGTAAATAAAATACATCTTATTACAGAATATGAGAACAGCTCTTTTTAACTATTAAGTCCTTTATGCCCACTTGGTTTAAAGAGTCACAATTGCTCCCACAAGGGGCACTCACACCCTGTACCCATCCTGTATTTATAGATACAGGGTGACATGGACATAAGACAGAGTTATGAAAGTACATGGGGTGTCCAGCATATAAAATTCCACATTTCCATGCAGTCTCTGGGTATCCTTAAGCCCATGTACCTCCAGCCCAAAGAATGTCCCATAACAGGCCCTCAGATCTTGGTGACTCACGTCACACACAGGAACAGAAACACAGGAACTCACAAAGAAGACAACACAAGGGCAAAGGCAGACTGAACTGAGGCACTTTAAATAGTAAGCGATGACATCATAATTCCAGGACTGCAACCTTTCTCTCACTGAGGATGTTCCCCAGTTTGGCCATAAGAAGATGTCTGGGTGTAGTGAGCAGCATTAAACACTCTGCAGCAGGCGAGGAGAGAGACAGATGAGTAAAAATAGCAGCCAAGCAGCAAATAACAAACGAAAGCAGGGTGAAACCCTGACAGTAGGATCTTGTTACCCAAAAAGTGTGAATTTAAAAAGAATGTGCAAAATTTGATAATGGAAGTAAATTGTAAAGTGTCTTAAAACTGCATGCTCTATCTGAATCATGAAAGGTTATTTTGACTTGAGCGTCCCATTAAGTGAATGCACAGTGTATGTTGTGTAACATACTTCAAATACAGCCACCTCCCTGCTGAGACTGGGGAGGCCAAAAAGGCAATTTCTTGTTGGCTTGACAATGTATTGATCTTCAGGGCCAAAGTGCTATTGCATTACATTTATTATATATTTATTGATTTTGCAATTCTACTTTGTGTAATGGTTCTTTACACAAAATTAATACACATTTTGAGGGATTTTCACACTTATCTATGTCTATGAGTAAGGCTTGTCAACAGCCGAAACGCGTAAGACACTAGTCCTGCTGAGAGACATTGTCTTTGTTTTACTTTTTTAAGAAGTTTGTATCCTGCTCCAATAAAGGAAATTTTTTTCAAAAAAAACGCCTAGAGGTTTGCCGGAGTTCTTCTGTTATTGATGTTTGTGTTTATCTATGATATGTTTTTAAATGTTTTTAAAAAAGATTAAGATTTTTAGATACCTCCAAGGGCTGCATGTTTCCATGTATTTTTTAATGTGCTCTCGTTATTTATTTCTTCTGCTTTTCCTGATTCTGGAGCATTCTGACCCTACAACACTTCATATTCTACTTAGTATTGTTTATTTGACACTATATGGCACAATGGGTTGACAGTGGGGTTTACTGAAGAGCTTAGTGACTTATATTGTGTCATTGGATGCCACATTTGCCACAAGTCAGTTTGTAAAATGTCTGCCCTACTAAATCTACCCTAGTCAACTGCAAGTGCTATTATTGTAAAGTGGAAATGTCTAAGAACAACATCAGCCCAGCCATAAAGTGGTAGACCCCTCATCACAGTTCCAAATTGCCTCTGGATGAAGCACTGGCACAATAACTGTGTGGCGGAAGCTTTATGAAATGGGTTTCCATGGCCGAGCAACTGTACACGAGCCTCACATCAACATTCCCAATGCCAAGTGTTGGCTGGATTGGTGTAAAGCATGCCGTCACTGGATTCTGGAGCAGTGGAAACATGCTTTATTGAGTGATAAATCACGCTTCACTAAATGGCTGTCTGATGGATCTGGGTGGGGCATATGCCAGGAGAATGCTACCTACCAGAATGCATAGTACCTACTGTAAAGTTTGGTGTAGGAGGGATAATGGTCTGGGGCTGTATTTCAGGGTTGGGCTAGGCCCTTTAGCTCCAGTTTAAGTGTCATCTTGAAGCTACATGATACAAAGACATTCCAACTTTGTGTTTACAGTTTTGGGAAGGTTCTTTCCTGTTTCAGCATGACAGTACCCCTGTAAAAAACGTTATTGTATCATATCACCGTGTGAAATTTGCAGTTTGTGTAGTAAAGTACCACCCTCAGCTATTGTTCTCCTGTTTTAATAGCTTAAAGGTGGCGTAATCTGAAGCTCCTCCTCTTCATACTGGGAGCCGCCATGTTGGAGCTCAGGTATTCTCATAGCCTGTGACAGAAGCAGATTACAATCACAGATCAGTGATATTGTCGCTTTTTGACAGCTGTATCATTTGCTTGGAGTCAGTGTGCATGATACATCGTGTGAGCTTCACATTTTTTTGCATTTTTTACCCAGTTTTACAGTTAATTAAACTATATTCAAAGCAATAGAACAGAGCAATGCAGCAACCGTAAAAAAATGTAAAGCTCCTGCTCTCTATCATACACCCTAACCTGAAGAACATTATACATTTGTCAAAACGTCAACAACCTCATTGATATGTAAATGCACACCGCTATTGTCACAGTGTGTGAGAATGTAAGAATACCTGTGTTCCAAGATGGCAGCCCCCAGTACAAAGAGGTGGAGCTTCATCATAAGAAAACTTTTCAGGAGTTAAAATAGGAACACGGTTGCTGCAACAAGAAGAAAAGCAATAGCATAGTGAATTTATACATAGAGAGAAGCGCTGTACCAGGAACGAACAACAGCTCAGTAGCTTGTTCTATGGCAATTTAGCACCCAGGAGCAGCCTCTTTTAGACCAGTGTGCTTTTCACAGAGGAAAACTTTCCTGAAGTATATCAGTCTGATCCCGCCAAGTAAGGTCAGTCCAGCCCCGAAATACCAGGCAATTCTCCTCTGAGCAAGGAACATGACAACCCCAGACAATATCATAGTGAATAGTAACCATTCTAGAGTAGTTATACTAAACAGTGTAATGTCCGTATGATTAAGCGCAGCTAAAGGAGCGAAACACGTCAGGATTGTTCTCCTTGTTATCCAGCATTTTTGTGGACTTTTTAACTTTCGGATAATAAAGTTTATCTTTTAACTTTTCCTTCGAGTGCTCAGGACTTTTTTGCTGTTCGTTAATGTCCCTTTAATGTCCACACATCAATCGTAATATATGTGATTATGTATTATCAGGCCTCATATTTTATAGGCATTCTTTTTGAATATGCTTGAAATTATTGGCCATATTGATGCGGATTAAAGTCAACACTCTTGAAAATCCACGGTGTGTAGAGTAGATCTGCTGTGTCTTGGAGTTACTAATCACTGTTGTCTCAAAATGTCCCAACTGAAAACAATGTTAATATAGAATTACCGGGCTATATATTTAAAAATGCTCAGACAGAGCACACTCTTAAATTCTGAGCATATACAAATAATAATGAATAATAAGAAAATATATATAAAGTCATAAAAACAGATTGTTGTCACATATTCATCAACCATCATGTCTTTGAGCTATTTTTGGAATTCTCTAAGAGGTCTTCTAGCACCAAAACCCAAAAGATCTCGATTTTTTAAAAAAATGAGCTTTAATTAATCTACCCTTATATGGGGTAGATTACAAATGGCGTGCGATTTACTGCACCTGCGTAACTTCTTTTGCTCCGGTCTGATAGCACACATATTTCAGAAAAAAAGTTTGAGCACAAGCAAAACCTGACGTGCGCTGACCAAAGGACTTAAAGGAATATCGCGACCCTGTTAACTTATTCTCCCCATAGACTTTAATATTTCACATTCCAATGTAAATAAATATTTCTATATGTCTCTGTATATACCTACACCTATATATATATTCCTTTATATATATGTAATAATAAAACATTTTTTACTATGTGAAGAACATAGAAATGTAAAATATGCGTAATGCACTTTAGGTCTAATGCGGTTGGGTTAACGCACATGAAAATGTGCTTAAGGCACCTTATTAAACTATGAAATATAAAATGTTAAAAAATAGTAATAATAATTATATTCACAGGTTGCCACTGTCCTTCTTGTCACTTTGTCTGTACTATTTTTGTCACTCTTTCATGTAATAAAACTAAGGACAATGTAAACACAGACAGCCCAAACGATTACTGTTATGCCCATGGACTTCCTCTACTCGGCTCTGATCTGCCAATCATGGCCATGCTAACAAACCACCCCAAATTATGCCTCCAGCCATCTCTCAGCCACAGCATATTGATATATGTGGATGTTCGGCAGTATATTAGAATGTATTACCTGATTGGCAAATAAAAAAAGCAGCATACAACAGTGTTCCAAAAAGCTTATGAACAGAATTTTCTTTGTTAAAGAAATAAATAAAAATAAAAAATGATGTTCATGACTACATCCAACTAGGCCGAACCATGTAAGAAATCTTTTGTAGCTTTTTACTTGATTGCTAACATACGGCTAGATTACGAGTCTTGCGTTATAAGTAAAAAAGCAGCGTTAAGGCTCATAACGCTGCTTTTTTTACTACCGCTGCTATTACGAGTCTTGTAGGTACAGCTGTCCCGCACACTTTTTTGGCCTTACCACAAATCAACTTACACAATTTGCATATAGTCTATTTTCAATGTGACTTCCATAGCGCCGGTATTACAAGCTTTTTTTTTTAGGCCAAAAAGTGAGTGGTACAGCCTATCCCAGCCTAGCAGTCAAGTACACTAACACCCATAAACTACCTATTAACCCCTAAACCGAGGCCATCCCGCATTGCAAACACTAAAATAAATGTATTTACCCCTAATCTGCCGCTCCCGACATCGCCGCCACTATAATAAAAATATTAACCCCTAAACCACCACACTCCCACCTCGCAAACATTAGTTAAATATTATTAACCCCTAATCTGCTGTCCCTAACATCCCCGCCACCTACCTACATTTATTAACCCCTGATTTGCCACCCTCAACGTCGCCGCCACTATACTATATTTATTAACCCCTAAACCTAAGTCTAACCTTAACCCTAACACCCCCTAAACTTAATATAATTAAAATAAATCTTAATAAAACTTACTATCATTACCTAAATAATTCCTATTTAAAGCTAAATACTTACCTGTAAAATAAACCCTAAGCTAGCTACAATATAATTAATAGTTATATTGTATCTATCTTAAGTTTTATTTTTATTTCACAGGCAAGTTTGTATTTATTTTAACTAGGTAGAATAGTTACTAAATAGTTATTAACTATTTACTAACTACCTAGCTGAAATAAATACAAATTTACCTGTAAAATAAAACCTAACCTAAGTTACACTAACACCTATCACTACACTACAATTCAATAAATTACTTAAATTAAATACAATTAAATAAATTAAATACAATTACCTAAATTACAAAAAAAAACCACACTAAATTACACAAAATAAAAAACACATTACAAGATATTTAAACTAATTACACCTAATCAAATAGTCCTATCAAAATAAAAAAGCCCCCCCAAAATAAAAAAAAAACCTAGCCTAAACTAAACTACCAATAACCCTTAAAAGGGCCTTTTGCTGGGCATTGCCCCAAAGAAATCAGCTCTTTTACCTGAAAAAAATACAAACAACAGTAAAACTCACCATCCACACAACCAACCCCCTAAATAAAATCCTAACTAAAAAAACCTAAGCTCCCCATTGCCCTGAAAAAGTCATTTGTATGGGCATTGCCCTTAAAAGGGCATTTAGCTCTATTGCGGCCCAAACCCTAACCTAAAAATAAAACCCACCCAATAAACCCTTAAAAAAACCTAACACTAACCCCTGAAGATCCACTTACAGTTTTGAAGACCGGACATCCATCCTCAACGAAGCCAGGAGAAGTCCTCATCGAAGCCGGGAGAAGTCTTCATCCAAGCCGGGAGAAGTGGTCCTCCAGACAGGCAGAAGTCTTCATCCAGACGGCATCTTCTATCTTCATCCATCCGGCACGGAGCGGGTCCATCTTCAAGACATCCGACGTGGAGCATCCTCTTCTTTCCGACGACTAACGACGAATGAAGGTTCCTTTAAATGACGTCATCCGCCAATTGGAATTAAGGTTGAAAAAATCCTATTGGCTGATCCAATCAGCCAATAGGATTGAACTTCAATCCAATTGGCTGATCCAATAAGCCAATAGGATTGAGCTTGCTTTCTATTGGCTGTTCTGCCATCTTGGATAATGTAATTTAAAGGATCCTTCATTCGTCGTTAGTTGTCAGAAAGAAGAGGATACTCCGTGTCTGATGTCTTGAAGATGGATCCGCTCCGCGCTGGATGGATGAAGATTGAAGATGCCGTCTGGATGAAGACATCTGCCCGTCTGGAGGACCACTTCTCCTGGTTTGGATGAAGACTTTTACTGGCTTTGTTGAGGACTACTTGCCGCTTCGTTGAGGACTTCTCCCGGCTTCGTTGAGGATGGATGTCCGGTCTTCAAAACTGTAAGTGGATCTTCAGGGGTTAGTGTTACGCTTTTTAAGGGTTTATTGGGTGGGTTTTATTTTTAGGTTAGGGTTTGGGCCGCAATAGAGCTAAATGCCCTTTTATGGGCAATGCCCATACAAATGCCCTTTTCAGGGCAATGGGGAGCTTAGTTTTTTTTAGTTAGGATTTTATTCAGGGGGTTGGTTGTGTGGGTGGTGGGGTTTACTGTTGGGGGTTGTTTGTATTTTTTTTTCAGGTAAAAGAGCTGATTTCTTTGGGGCAATGCCCCGCAAAAGGCCCTTTTAAGGGCTATTGGTAGTTTAGTTTAGGCTAGTTTTTTTTATTTTGATATGGCTATTAGATTAGGTGTAATTAGTTTAAATATCTTGTAATTAGTTTTTTATTTTGTGTAATTTAGTGTTTTTATTTTGTAATTTAGTTAATTGTATTTAATTTAGGTAATTTATTTAATTGTAGTGTAGTGATAGGTTAGGTTTTATTTTACAGGTAAATTTGTATTTATTTTAGCTAGGTAGTTATTAAATAGTTAATAACTATGTAGTAACTATTCTACCTAGTTAAAATAAATACAAACTTGCCTGTGAAATAAAAATAAACCCCAAGCTAGAAACAATGTAACTATTAGTTATATTGTAGCTAGCTTAGGGTTTATTTTGCAGGTATTTAGTTTTTAAATAGGAATTATTTAGTTATTAATTGTAGGTTTTATTTAGATTTATTTTAATTATATTTAAGTTAGGGGGTGTTAGGGTTAGGGTTAGTCTTAGGTTTAGGGGTTAATAAATGTAATATAGTGGTGGCGACATTGGGGACGGCAGATTAGGGGTTAATAATATTTAACTAGTGTTTGCGAGGCGGGAGTGCGGCGGTTTAGGGGTTAATATGTTTATTATAGTGGCGGGGACGTTGGGGGCGGCAGATTAGGGGTTAATAAGTATAATGTAGGTGTCGGCAATGTCCAGAGCGGCAGATTAGGGTTAATAAATATAATGTAGGTGTTGGCGATGTCGGGGACGGCAGATTAGGGGTTAATAAGTGTAAGATTAGGGATGTTTAGACTCAGGGTTCATGTTAGGGTGTTAGGTGTAAACATAACTTTAGCTTCCCTATAGGAATCAATGGGGCTGCGTTACGGAGCTTTACGCTGTTTTTTTGCAGGTGTAGACTTTTTTTTCAGCTGGCTCTCCCCATTGATGTCTATGGGGAAATCATGCACGAGCACGTACAACCAGCTCACTGCTGACTTAAGCAGCGCTGGTATTGGAGTGCAGTGTGGAGTTCAAATTTGCTGTACGCTCACTTCTTGCCTTTTAACGCCGGGTACCAGCGCAGTAGGTAAATGAGCGGTGACAATAACGTGAAAGTTAGTACCACACCCCTCATAACTCAAAACTCGGAATCTAGCCATTAGTTTGAAATTGATATATTTAAAAATATGCAAAAAAGGATAAACCCCTTGGCACACACTTGAAAAAAAACCTTATCATACCTGGAATAGGGACCAAGAGATACAAAATAACTTTAATTAGTAATATTGTTATGACTCCAGGTTGCCATTAAACTGTTTTGATGCCAGGTTGCTCCGTCTCGCTTCACTCTCGACGCATTGCGTCGTCTGTAAGCCTCACGCTGGTTTTCCTGCGTCGCGTTACCCTTTGGCGCACTTTTTCCTTTAAATGCCATTCAGTGTCTCTGTCTCATTGCCCTAGTATTGAGTGTATCTCATTTGTGTGCCTTGAACTATATTTTTAGATACCGAATTCTGGCTTGTGATCTGGACCTTCTTTTTGACCATTCTTCTACCTGCTGATTCCACTCTGTTTGTTGCCCGATTGTTTCTGAGCTTGGATTTCCCTGACTAAGCTATTGGACTCTGATTCTGTTTCCTGTGTCTGTTTGGTTTGATCCCTGCCTGGCTTGTCCACTCTGCTTTGACCTCCCAGGTCACTTCCTGGTATTTAGCTCCCTGTTATTCTCCTGATACTAGGCATCATTCTCCTCGGTACTTCCACTACTGTCCCAAAGATTTTTCGTTATCACTCCACTTGTTCCCAGGATAACAAGACTACTGGCCAGGATTGGTTTGATAGCAAAATATCTGAAGGATTCTAACAAATATTTAAAAAGTATTAAGTAGATACTGAATCTAAGAGCCTCTCATTTGCCCCCACATTTAAAATCAATATATTTGAAGTAGTAAAAGATCTCCATCTCTTTGTTAGAAAACTTACCCTTAAAAAGATTTTTACCCCCAATAATAAATTCCCAAGTGAAGAACAGGTTATTCAGGATTTGGTGGATTTATTAAATAAAAGTGAGAATTCACGGGGTAGTGAGAATGATTGGTTGAAGCAACTTACTATTAAATCTATATTCATGCCCCAGATAAATAAATATCCTGAATTGGATTTTTTTTAAAATTAGTAATTACCGACCTGCTCAATTTACATGACAAACCATACACTAATCTCATGAAAGATGAACTTACATCCATTAAACACATACAGGGATGGGGGGGATGTGGTGATTAAGCCCTCTGATAAGGGTAGGAATGTTGTGATCTTGTCAGTAAATATTTATAAACCAGAAGCTTTAAAACAGGTTAAAGATGATATTTGTTATAAGAGAATAATGCAAGAACACCAATCTTTCGGGAGAAATATGGAAATGTAATTCTACTTGCAAGATCACAAAACATAATTTCAAATAAAGAATATATATTTTTTTAAACAGAATGTCCCAAAACAACCATTTTCTATCTATTACCAAAAGTTCACAAAAATAGAACCACTCCTCCCGGAAATTGTATCTGGGAATGGGGATTTGTGTGAAAAGGCGAATAGGTATCTGGATTTGAGGCTAAGAACAATTGTGGTCACACTTCTTATGTGAGGGACACTATGGAGGTCCTCAATAGATTAGAGGGTATAAGCATTGATGAGGATATTATTTTTGTAACGTAAGATGTTGAATCATTATGTAATCTATTCAACATCATTTTGGGTGACATGCAGTGAAATATTTCTTACAAATGCAGGAATATTACAATCAGGATTGTAATCATTTCTTAATTGAAGTACTGAATTTTGTTCCAACTCACAATCATTTTGTATTTGATGATAAATTTTATTTGCAAATTAGGGGAACAGCCATGGGCATAGCTTGTGCCCCCAACTATGCCAATATCTGGGCTGGTGGGAACTTGAGAAAGTCTTTAAAGGGACACTGAACCCAATTTTTTTCTTTCATGATTCAGAAAGAGCATGACATTTTAAGCAACTTTCTAATTTACTCCTATTATCAAATTTTCTTTATTCTCTTGGTATCTTTATTTGAAATGGAAGAAAGTAAATTTAGATGCCGGCCCATTTTTGGTGAACAACCTGGGTTGTCCTTGCTGATTGGTGGATAAATTCATCCACCAATAAAAAAAAGTGCTGTCCAGAGTTCTGAACCAAAAAAGCTTAGATGCATTCTTTTTTAAATAAAGATAGCAAGAGAGTTAAGAAAATTTGATAATAGGAGTAAATTAGAAAGTTGCTTAGAATTGCATGCTCTGTCTGAATCACAAAAGAAAAAATTTGGGTTCAGTGTTCCTTTAATGACGCTCTTTGAAAATATACTAATCATGTATTAATGTGACTTCGCTACAATGATGATGTGGTTATCATATGGAAGGGAGAATGGAAGATACCTCTTTACTGGGGGGAATTTATCAGAATACTTCATACTAATCATATGAATTTAAAATTAACTATGAAAATGGATTATCAAGAACATGACTTCTTAGATCTAAAAATCAGACGAGGTGTAGACGGTAATATTATTACTGATCTGTACAGAAAGGAAACCTCCACAAATGACCTGCTAAGGTTTGAAAGTAGTCATAATCAGTCCTCTTTGGGGTTTTCTTAAAGGGACATTCCAGCCAAAATTGGAATCTACATGGATGTATTAAAGCTTTGAATAGAAGCAGTTTTGTAATAGACACGTATTGGCAAAAATGCTTCTGATAAAAGCTATAGCTGTTTCAAAAGTGTATTTAAGTATGCACCGTGCACCAGCATTTTAAACACAGAACTTACTCCTAGAGTCTACGGTGCTTGTACCATCTGGTAATGACTGAATTTGTTAATTGCTGACATGATACAAGCCCCACTGGTGCTCTGAGCAGCTGTAGTATTTAAAATGCTGGTGCACTGAGAATATCTAGCTATGCTTCACATGCACGTGCAGAGAAAAATGTTAACACTAAGGGGCTGACTTATTAAAGTGAGGACGGACACGATACAATGTAGCGTATCATGTCCGCGCACATTTATAAATGCTGACAGCATACACTGTCGGCATTTATCATTGCACAAGCAGTTCTTGTGAACTGCTTGTGCAATGCCGCCTCCCTGCAGATTCGCGGCCAATCGCAGGGGGAGTTAATCAGCCTGATCGTATAGGATCGGGCGGATTGATGTCCACAGCTTCAGAGCAGGCGGACAAGTTATGGAGCAGTGGTCTTTAGACCGCTGCTTCATAACTTCTGTTTCCTGCAAGCCTGAAGGTTCGCACGGAAACAGGGGCATCAAGCTCCATTCGGAGCTTGATAATTTGGCCCCTTAAACTGTGATAACTTTTACTAAAAGCATTTTTGCTAATACATGTATATTGCATATATGTTTCTATTCAAATATGTAATTAATATATGTGCATTTCAATTTTGACCAAAATGTCCCTTTAAGAGTGAGAAGGAATTGCTCTCAGATTGATGATTTCAAAACCAGAGACCTGATGTTACGCTTAAGGGATAGAGGATATCCTGGAAAATTAGTTAAGAAAGCTTATTATAGAGCACTTCGGACTCCAAGAGACTATCTACTCATTCCTAAAATCAAAGAAAAAAAACAGAGAGGAGATAAAATGGGTTTTGTGAGTACATATAATTCTTATGCCAATGAAATTGTAACATATGCCTGCCTGCTATTACTGTCCCTTTAAGACTGCATTCCCTGCTTCTGTCAATCATGCTGCTTGGGGAGTAGTCTGCATTCATTCTACTGCTGGAACTTACCTGCCTTAATAATTATTCATGCACCTGATTCCCTCAGCCTATTTTTAAGTCATGTCAGGCCTATTGTGCTTGGCAAACAAATCCAAGAAAGAGTGCTAGGGCGGCTCAGTAAAAACACATAGCGATTTATTAAAAAGACTGTTGATACACACAAAAATGCAGTAAGGGCTTACAACACAATAAAAAATGCAGAGAGCTGTCACATCCCGTGCCAAAGGACGCGTTTCGGGTTTCCCGTACTCAAAGATAATGGGGGAAGGTAACATACACACCTTTATAGGTGTAACTTAATTATAAAACTATCACACTTGGTCATTAATTGATTGATCCAGTATTTGGAAGTTAGTCAAGGGGATAGAAAATATTACACTCATAGTTATTATTTACAAATGTATATATAAAACAAACAGCAAACAAGTTAAGATGAAAGCCTAATAAAAGCTTTTAGCTTCTAAAGATATTTAATATTTAGTACTTAGTGTTCTTATGATTTTAGACACAAAGAACAAAAATGACCCGTTATTCTAGCAGCATTTGTTTTACAATAGTTAATTTTGACACAATGAGGTTACCTGAAAATATCGGCTTCTAGAGATATTATATTTATGTACTTTTAATTTTGGACACAGAGAATGAATGAAAATTAACCCTTTTTGTAGCAACACATAGTATACAATAGATGATTATAACACATTGAAGATATCTAAAAACTGCCTTCTATATTATTGAACTTCTTGCCATATTACTATCGATAGCTCAACACAGTATATTAGATATTAATATATATATATATATATATATATATATATACTTCTAGAATCTAAACCATAATTCATTATATTTAGTTCTAATGTTAATTGAATTTTAATTGTATTTTGTAGCCACTTGTACCTAAGCTATATTCCATCTATCATGTCATAATAAGGTTTCATTTATATAATGTATAGCTAGATATTCAATACATCAGTGAAATAGCAGAAATGTCGCTAGGCTTTGCAGCAATAGTTTAAGGTTCCCAGTGGTTCATAATATCAAAGGTGGAGTAAAAGTCCTTAGGATATCTGGTCTCCAATTTAAAGATCCAGAAGGCCTCTCTATGTTGAAGTTCCTTTACTCTATCACCTCCTCTCTTTGGAGTATATACTAATTCTATTGCCTGCCACTTGAATGTTTGTAATGACTGTTGGTGTTGATGTATAAAGTGTGGAGCAAGGAGAGAACATTCTTTTTTACAATTGATATTACTTATATGTTCCCGGACTCTTGACCTTACCTCACAGTTGGTAAGTCCAACATATTGCAATTTACAATCAGTACAGGAAATCAGGTAAACAATATACCCCATACTGCAATTTATGCATTGTGAAGTGGTGTACCTCATTTCAGTACGATAGGATTCAAAGTACGGACTCACATTAATGTAGTCACATGCTTTGCATCTGGCACAATTACATTTAAAAGTACCCTTATTTACTAACCAACTGCTGTTTGTCTTTAGTTTTGGTAGTACTGTGGGAGATAATATATTCCCAAGTGTCAGACTTCGTTTATACGAAAATCTGCAGCCTGATTCAACAACCTTCTTAAGTTTAGAATCCGCCAGTAGTATAGGAATATGTTTTTTAACAATCTGAACTATTTGTGGATACTGATCACTAAAACTTGTTACAAATGTTGTCTTTGGTTCACCTTTGTTCCTGTCAAAACATATTCTCCTTTTGATTTTTTTCTTTTAATAAATCCTCTCTTGGAATACTGTCTACCAACCTCTTGGTCCGCCATATCACATTTTTATTATATCCTCTTTGCAAAAGATCTTCAGTTAACCTTTCGCATTCCATTCTATAGTTATCTTCATTGGAGCAATTTCGTTTCATTCTTATAGAGATGGCAGTCCCACATCTCTGGAGATAAAACAGTCCATCAAATTCAAGATAGTTATTTTCAAGTAAGTATCTAACTATCCTGAGAAAATAGTTAATTTGATCAGTATCAAAACTAGTAGCAGACTTCAAAAAGAACTCAATTGCCATAAGACCCCATTTGTGGGGGATAGAAGAGTATAGTGAAACCACGTCTATGGTGACCCAGCTATGGCCATCCTCCCATTTTAAATCTGCCAATAAATTCAATAGATGTTTAGTATCACGCAGATAACTCCATAGCTGGGACACCATAGGCTGTAGCACACTATCCACCCATTCTGAGAGTGGTTCCAATACAGACCCAATTCCTGACACAATAGGTCTCCCTTTTATGTCCTCAAGGGATTTGTGCACCTTGGGTAGTACATGAAAGGCTGGGGTTCTAGGAAATTGGACACATAAAAAATCAGATGTTTTTTTATCAATATATTTCTTGTCAACTCCTTCATCAATTAGTGTATGTATCTCTCTGTGTATTTTTCTTGTTGGATTACTCATTATCTGAATATAGGTATTTGTATCATTTAGTTGGCGTAATACCTCTGATACATAGTCTGACTTCCGTAAGACTACAGTGGTGCCCCCCTTATCAGATCTTTTAATCACTAGGTTGTGGTTATCTTTTAGCTCTTTCACAGCTAATCTTTGTAACTTAGTAAAATTCTGTTTATGGTTAGTATCATTCTTATATAATTTTGTAAGTTCTAGTTCAACACTCTTGTGAAACATCTCTAATACCTTAACCCTACTTTGTAGTGGATAAAAGCTAGATTTTTGTGCCATGGACTGAGTTAATCTGTAGGTCCCTGAAGTTTGATCTGTGGACTCATCATCCTGCTGATTCAGGTCCAAAAGATCTTCCAGATCTTGGATGCTACAGAGTTCATCAAATCTCAATTCATAATTGCTAATTTGATCATTAGCTAACACCTCTGGTTCATTCAAGTCTAGAGACACTGATTCATTTTCAGAGTCACTTGCAAAGTGGCGTCTTAATGTGAGATGTCTAACAAATCTATTTAACTCAATTAGGGTATTAAAAAGATTAAACTTAGTAGTTGGTGAAAACCCTAACCCTAAATTTAACACTGAATATTGAGCATCAGTAAGATCTGAGTTTGTCACATTAATCACATTACCAACAATATATATGGTCTCCCCTTTTTCATTCACAAAGTATTCTTTGTTTAATTCTTGTTGGTTCTGAGTGAGTAACGCTCCCTGCCTTGCAAGCCTTTTCCTTGCCCCCCCCCCCACTTCTGGTCTTTCTGGGGGAATGTAAAAAACCTGTTCCATACTTGTGTGATTTTCCTGTTCTTCATATACACCTCCCATAGCTACAGGTAGTCTTGCACTCTCTGATCTTTTTCCTATATTTGAATACTTTTTTGCTGGATCTACTTTATCTTGTCTGTTTTGACCTCTTCCTTTACCTACTGACTGATTTCTATTTGGATTAATCTCTTGATTTTTATTTTTATTTTTATTTTTATTTATATTTTGTACTGTCTCCGTAGGATAGGATTCCTGTATATATTGTGGTACCTCAGCTGTTCTATTCTGTCCTGTCACTTTCTTTTGTTTACCCTGTTTTTTAAGTATAGATGGTCTATTTTCTAGATTTACTCCCTGATTATGGGTTACATAGTCAGTGTTGATGAAAGGTCTTTGTTCAGTATCTGGAGGATTGTATAGTGTTAGTTCATCTTCCCCAGATTCAGCATCAGTATCCGAAAAAAAGACTCTCTTGGATGATGACTCAGTCACGTCATTTTCTTCATTGCATCTCGAACGAGATCTAGACCTCCATCTCCTCGTGCGTCTGTTACCCATCCTGTTTTGAATAAACCTATCTTTTTTCTTCCATATGAACACTGCATTATTCATATAATCATCATTTGTCTCTCAGGTATTTTGAGTGCTTTACTTCAATAATGCTTCTCTTAGTTTCTTCTACAGTGGTTTGTAATATCACATCCATCTCCATGTAATCTTGATCATGTAAGAAGCTATCTAGTGAAACTTGTAATGTAACTATCTTATCTCTTGTCTTGGTAAGTTCCATTGCTTTATATTTAATTACTAACAACATAAGTTTGATAGAACACTCTGTCAAAACATCGTTCCATTCTTTGATGTAATCTTCATCTGTGACTTCAAAAGTGGGATATTTATTTAAACGTAATCCTCTTGGTATCATGTTCAATTTATGGTATCTCTCTAGTGTCCATTTATCTATTTTGAACCTTGCCTCTTTAATTTTTAAGGTCTCCATCTCAAAAAATAGATCCCCAAGTGCTGTTTGTGTCCTACTAGTTGAAAATATATTTTCAAATTCAGAAGACTCCAAATCTTTATCAAACGCTCTATCCATCGAATTAGTAAATTGAACATGATACCTAGAGGATTACGTTTAAATAAATATCCCACTTTTGAAGTCACAGATGAAGATTACATCAAAGAATGGAACGATGTTTTGACAGAGTGTTCTATCAAACTTATGTTGTTAGTAATTAAATATAAAGCAATGGAATTTACCAAGACAAGAGATAAGATAGTTGCATTACAAGTTTCACTAGATAGCTTCTTACATGATCAAGATAACATGGAGATGGATGTGATATTACAAACTACTGTAGAAGAAACTATGAGAAGCATTATTGAAGTAAAGCACTCAAAATACCTGAGAGACGATGATGATTATATGAATAATGCAGTGTTCATATGGAAGAAAAAAGATAGGTTTATTCAAAACAGGATTGGTAACAGACGCATGAGGAGATGGAGGTCTAGATCTCGTTTGAGATGCAATGAAGTAAATGACGTGACTGAGTCATCATCCAAGAGGGTCTTTTTTTCAGATACTGATGCTGAATCTGGGGAAGATGAACTAACACTATACAATCCTCCAGATACTGAACAAAGACCTTTCATCAACACTGACTATGTAACCCATAATCAGGGAGTAAATCTAGAAAATAGACCATCTATACTTAAAAAACAGGGTAAACAAAAGAAAGTGACAGGACAGAATAGAACAGCTGAGGTACCACAATATATACAGGAATCCTATCCTAGGGAGACAGTACAAAATATAAATAAAAATAAAAATAAAAATCAAGAGATTAACCCAAATAGAAATCAGTCAGTAGGTAGAGGAAGAGGTCAAAACAGACAAGATAAAGTAGATCCAGCAAAAAAGTATTCAAATATAGGAAAAAGATCAGAGAGTGCAAGTCTACCTGTAGCTATGGGAGGTGTATATGAAGAACAGGAAAATCACACAAGTATGGAACAGGTTTTTTACATTCCCCCAGAAAGACCAGAAGGGGGGGGGGGCAAGGAAAAGGCTTGCAAGGCAGGGAGCGCTACTCGCTCAGAACCAACAAGAATTAAACAAAGAATACTTTGTGAATGAAAAAGGGGAGACCATATATATTGTTGGTAATGTGATTAATGTGACAAACTCAGATCTTACTGATGCTCAATATTCAGTGTTAAATTTAGGGTTAGGGTTTTCACCAACTACTAAGTTTAATCTCTTTAATACCCTGATTGACTTAAATAGATTTGTTAGACATCTCACATTAAGATGCCACTTTGCAAGTGACTCTGAAAATGAATCAGTGTCTCCTGACTTGAATGAACCAGAGGTGTTAGCTAATGATCAAATTAGCAATTATGAATTGAGATTTGATGAACTCTGTAGCATCCAAGATCTGGAAGATCTTTTGGACCTGAATCAGCAGGATGATGAGTCCACAGATCAAACTTCAGGGACCTACAGATTAACTCAGTCCATGGCACAAAAATCTAGCTTTTATCCACTACAAAGTAGGGTTAAGGTATTAGAGATGTTTCACAAGAGTGTTGAACTAGAACTTACAAAATTATATAAGAATGATACTAACCATAAACAGAATCTTACTAAGTTACAAAGATTAGCTATGAAAGAGCTAAAAGATAACCACAACCTAGTGATTAAAAGATCTGATAAGGGGGGCACCACTGTAGTCTTACGGAAGTCAGACTATGTATCAGAGGTATTACGCCAACTAAATGATACAAATACCTATATTCAGATAATGAGTAATCCAACAAGAAAAATGCACAGAGAGATACATACACTAATTGATGAAGGAGTTGACAAGAAATATATTGATAAAAAAACATCTGATTTTTTATGTGTCCAATTTCCTAGAACCCCAGCCTTTCATGTACTACCCAAGGTGCACAAATCCCTTGAGGACATAAAAGGGAGACCTATTGTGTCAGGAATTGGGTCTGTATTGGAACCACTCTCAGAATGGGTGGATAGTGTGCTACAGCCTATGGTGTCCCAGCTATGGAGTTATCTGCGTTATACTAAACATCTATTGAAATTATTGGCAGATTTCAAATGGGAGGATGGCCATAGCTGGGTCACCATAGACGTGGTTTCACTATACTCTTCTATCCCCCACAAATGGGGTCTTATGGCAATTGAGTTCTTTTTGAAGTCTGCTACTAGTTTTGATACTGATCAAATTAACTATTTTCTCAGGATAGTTAGATACTTACTTGAAAATAACTATCTTGAATTTGATGGACTGTTTTATCTCCAGAGATGTGGGACTGCCATGGGCGCAAAATTTGTGCCTTCCTATTTCAATCTCTTTTTAGGTTGTTGGGAGGCGTCCCACATCTTTGGAGATAATAATAAGTACAGGACGTCGGTGGCCTTCTACAGAAGGTTAATCGACGATCTAGTGATCATATGGAAAGGTACCTCTAATGAAGCTCTTGAGTTTCTGGAAATTCTTAATTCTAATCAAGTAGGCCTACGATTTACTATGGAATGGCATGAAAATATAAATTATCTTGATATTACACTTACAGGAAATAGACACACAAATAGAATTGAAACTAAAATCTATCGTAAACCGATTGCTAAAAATAACCTTTTGCACTCCACAAGTAGTCATCCGAGAAGTACGGCCAAAGCAATTGCGAAGGGTCAGTTTATAAGAATGAAATGAAATTGCTCCAATGAAGATGACTATAGAATGGAATGCGAAAGGTTAACTGAAGATCTTTTGCAAAGAGGATATAATAAAAATGTGATATGGCGGACCAAGAGGTTGGTAGACAGTATTCCAAGAGAGGATTTATTAAAAGAAAAAATCAAAAGGAGAATATGTTTTGACAGGAATAAAGGTGAACCAAAGACAATATTTGTAACAAGCTTTAGTGATCAGTATCCACAAATAGTTCAGATTGTAAAAAACATATTCCTATACTACTGGCGGATTCTAAACTTAAGAAGGTTGTTGAATCAGGCTGCAGATTTTCATATAAACGAAGTCTGACGCTTGGGAATATATTATCTCCCACAGTACTACCAAAACTAAAGACAAACAGCAGTTGGTTAGTACATAAGGATACTTTTAAATGTAATTGTGCCAGATGCAAAGCATGTGACTACATTAATGTGAGTCCGTTCTTTGAATCCTATCGTACTGGAATGAGGTACACCACTTCACAATGCATAAATTGCAGTATGGGGTATATTGTTTACCGGATTTCCTGTACTGATTGTAAATTGCAATATGTTGGACTTACCACCCGTGAGGTAAGGTCAAGAGTCCGGGAACATATAAGTAATATAAATTGTGAAAAAGAATGTTCTCTCCTTGCTCCACACTTTATACATCAACACCAACAGTCATTACAAACATTCAAGTGGCAGGCAATAGAATTAGTATATACTCCAAAGAGAGGAGGTGATAGAGTAAAGGAATTTCAACGTAGAGAGGCCTTCTGGATCTTTAAATTGGAGACCAGATATCCTAAGGGCTTTAACTCCACCTTTGATATTATGAACCACTGGGAACCTTAAACTATTGCTGCAAAGCCTAGCGACATTTCTGCTATTTCACTGATGTATTGAATATCTAGCTATACATTATATAAATTAAACCTTATTATGACATGATAGATGGAATATAGCTTAGGTACAAGTGGCTACAAAATACAATTAAAATTCAATTAACATTAGAACTAAATATAATGAATTATGGTTTAGATTCTAAAAGTATATATATATATATATATATATATATATTAATATCTAATATACTGTGTTGAGCTATCGATAGTAATATGGCAAGAAGTTCAATAATATAGAAGGCAGTTTTTAGATATCTTCAATGTGTTATAATCATCTATTGTATACTATGTGTTGCTACAAAAAGGGTTAATTTTCATTCATTCTCTGTGTCCAAAATTAAAAGTACATAAATATAATATCTCTAGAAGCCGATATTTTCAGGTAACCTCATTGTGTCAAAATTAACTATTGTAAAACAAATGCTGCTAGAATAACGGGTCATTTTTGTTCTTTGTGTCTAAAATCATAAGAACACTAAGTACTAAATATTAAATATCTTTAGAAGCTAAAAGCTTTTATTAGGCTTTCATCTTAACTTGTTTGCTGTTTGTTTTATATATACATTTGTAAATAATAACTATGAGTGTAATATTTTCTATCCCCTTGACTAACTTCCAAATACTGGATCAATCAATTAATGACCAAGTGTGATCGTTTTATAATTAAGTTACACCTATAAAGGTGTGTATGTTACCTTCCCCCATTATCTTTGAGTACAGGGAAACCCGAAATGCGTCCTTTGGCACGGGATGTGACAGCTCTCTGCATTTTATATTGTGTTGTAAGCCCTTACTGCATTTTTGTGTGTATCAACAGTCTTTTTAATAAATCGCTATGGTCTAGATTTGGAGTTCGGCGGTAGCCGTCAAAACCAGCGTTAGAGGCTCCTAACGCTGGTTTTGGCCGCCCGCTGGTATTTGGAGTCAGTGATTAAAGGGTCTAACGCTCACTTTTCAGCCGTGACTTTTCCATACCGCAGATCCCCCTACGCCATTTGCGTATCCTATGTTTTCAATGGGATCTTTCTAACTCCGGTATTTAGAGTCGTTTCTGAAGTGAGCGTTAGAGCTCTAACGACAAAACTCCAGCCGCCTGAAAATAGCAGGAGTTAAGAGCTTTCTGGCTAACGCCGGTTCATAAAGCTCTTAACTACTGTACCCTAAAGTACACTAACACCCATAAACTACCTATGTACCCCTAAACCGAGCTCCCCCCACATCGCCGCCACTCGATTAAAATTTTTAACCCCTAATCTGCCGACCGCCACCTACGTTATACTTATGTACCCCTAATCTGCTGCCCCTAACCCCGCCGACCCCTGTATTACATTTATTAACCCCTAATCTGCCCCCCTCAACGTCGCCGCCAGCTACTTAAAATAATTAACCCCTAATCTTCCGACCGCAAAGCGCCGCCACCTACGTTATCCCTATGTACCCCTAATCTGCTACCCCTAACACCGCCAACCCCTATATTATATTTATTAACCCCTAATCTGCCCCCCTCAACGTCGCCGCCAGCTACTTAAAATAATTAACCCCTAATCTTCCGACCGCAAAGCGCCGCCACCTACGTTATCCCTATGTACCCCTAATCTGCTACCCCTAACACCGCCGACCCCTATATTATATTTATTAACCCCTAATCTGCCCCCCTCAACGTCGCCGACACCTGCCTACACTTATTAACCCCTAATCTGCCGAGCGGACCTGAGCGCTACTATAATAAATGTATTAACCCCTAATCCGCCTCACTAACCCTATCATAAATAGTATTAACCCCTAATCTGCCCTCCCTAACATCGCCGACACCTACCTTCAATTATTAACCCCTAATCTGCCGAGCGGAGCTCACCGCTATTCTAATAAATGTATTAACCCCTAAAGCTAAGTCTAACCCTAACACTAACACCCCCCTAACTTAAATATAATTTACATCTAACGAAATAAATTAACTCTTATTAAATAAATGATTCCTATTTAAAGCTAAATACTTACCTGTAAAATAAATCCTAATATAGCTACAATATAAATTATAATTACATTGTAGCTATTTTAGGATTAATATTTATTTTACAGGCAACTTTGTAATTATTTTAACCAGGTACAATAGCTATTAAATAGTTAAGAACTATTTAATTGTTACCTAGTTAAAATAATAACAAAATTACCTGTAAAATAAATCCTAACCTAAGATATAATTAAACCTAACACTACCCTATCAATAAAATAATTAAATAAACTACCTACAATTACCTACAATTAACCTAACACTACACTATCAATAAATTAATTAAACACAATTCCTACAAATAAATACAATTAAATAAACTAGCTAAAGTACAAAAAATAAAAAAGAACTAAGTTACAAAAAATAAAAAACAATTTTAAACTAATTACACCTACTCTAAGCCCCCTAATAAAACAACAAAGCCCCCCAAAATAAAAAATGCCCTACCCTATTCTAAATTAAAAAAGTTACAAGCTCTTTTACCTTACCAGCCCTGAACAGGGCCCTTTGCGGGGCATGCCCCAAGAATTTCAGCTCTTTTGCCTGTAAAAGAATAAATACAATACCCCCCCCCCAACATTACAACCCACCACCCACATACCCCTAATCTAACCCAAACCCCCCTTAAATAAACCTAACACTAAGCCCCTGAAGATCTTCCTACCTTGTCTTCACCATCCAGGTATCACCGATCCGTCCTGGCTCCAACATCTTCATCCAACCCAAGCGGGGGTTGGCGATCCATCATCCGGTGCTGAAGAGGTCCAGAAGAGGCTCCAAAGTCTTCCTCCTATCCGGCAAGAAGAGGACATCCGGACCGGCAAACATCTTCTCCAAGCGGCATCTTCGATCTTCTTCCATCCGGTGCGGAGCGGGTCCATCTTGAAGCAGGCGACGCGGATCCATCCTCTTCTTCCGTTGTCTCCCGACTAATGACGGTTCCTTTAAGGGACGTCATCCAAGATGGCGTCCCTCGAATTCCGATTGGCTGATAGGATTCTATCAGCCAATCGGAATTAAGGTAGGAATTTTCTGATTGGCTGATGGAATCAGCCAATCAGAATCAAGTTCAATCCGATTGGCTGATCCAATCAGCCAATCAGATTGAGCTCGCATTCTATTGGCTGATCGGAACAGCCAATAGAATGCGAGCTCAATCTGATTGGCTGATTGGATCAGCCAATCGGATTGAACTAGATTCTGATTGGCTGATTCCATCAGCCAATCAGAAAATTCCTACCTTAATTCCGATTGTCTGATAGAATCCTATCAGCCAATCGGAATTCGAGGGACGCCATCTTGGATGACGTCCCTTAAAGGAACAGTCATTCGTCGTTCAGTCGTCGGTCCGGATGGATGTTCCGCGCTGGAGGTCTTCAGGATCCTGCCGCTTCGCTCCGGATGGAAGACCATAGAAGATGCCGCCTGGATGATGACTTCAATCGGATGGAAGATCCTCTTCTGCCCCGCTTGGATGAAGACTTTGACCGGATCATGGACCTCTTCAGCCCCCCGCTTGGGCTTGGATCAGGACATCGGAGGAGCTCTTCAGGACGGATCGGTGAACCTGGATGGTGAAGACAAGGTAGGAAGATCTTCAGGGGCTTAGTGTTAGGTTTATTTAAGGGGGGTTTGGGTTAGATTAGGGGTATGTGGGTGGTGGGTTGTAATGTTGGGGGGGGGGGTATTGTATTTATTCTTTTACAGGCAAAAGAGCTGAAATTCTTGGGGCATGCCCCGCAAAGGGCCCTGTTCAGGGCTGGTAAGGTAAAAGAGCTTGTAACTTTTTTTATTTAGAATAGGGTAGGGAATTTTTTATTTTGTGGGTCTTTGTTATTTTATTAGGGGGCTTAGAGTAGGTGTAATTAGTTTAAAATTGTTGTAATATTTTTCTTATGTTTGTAAATTTTTTTTATTTTTTGTAACTTAGTTCTTTTTTATTTTTTGTACTTTAGCTAGTTTATTAAATTGTATTTATTTTTAGGAATTGTGTTTAATTAATTTATTGATAGTGTAGTGTTAGGTTAATTGTAGGTAATTGTAGGTAGTTTATTTAATTAATTTATTGATAGGGTAGTGTTAGGTTTAATTATATCTTAGGTTAGGATTTATTTTACAGGTAAATTTTTTATTATTTTAACTAGGTAACTATTAAATAGTTCTTAACTATTTAATAGCTATTGTACCTGGTTAAAATAATTACAAAGTTGCCTGTAAAATAAATATTAATCCTAAAATAGCTACAATGTAATTATAATTTATATTGTAGCTATATTAGGATTTATTTTACAGGTAAGTATTTAGATTTAAATAGGAATAATTTATTTAATAAGAGTTAATTTATTTTGTTAGATGTAAATTATATTTAAGTTAGGGGGGTGTTAGTGTTAGGGTTAGACTTAGCTTTAGGGGTTAATACATTTATTAGAATAGCGGTGAGCTCCGGTCGTCAGATTAGGGGTTAATAATTGAAGTTAGGTGTCGGCGATGTTAGGGAGGGCAGATTAGGGGTTAATACTATTTATTATAGGGTTAGTGAGGCGGATTAGGGGTTAATAACTTTATTATAGTAGCGCTCAGGTCCGCTCGGCAGATTAGGGGTTAATAAGTGTAGGCAGGTGTCGGCGACGTTGTGGGGGGCAGATTAGGGGTTAATAAATATAATATAGGGGTCGGCGGTGTTAGGGGCAGCAGATTAGGGGTACATAGGGATAACGTAGGTTGCGGCGGTTTACGGAGCGGCAGATTAGGGTTTAAAAAAAAAATGCAGGGGTCAGCGATAGCGGGGGCGGCAGATTAGGGGTTAATAAGTGTAAGGTTAGGGGTGTTTAGACTCGGGGTACATGTTAGAGTGTTAGGTGCAGACGTAGGAAGTGTTTCCCCATAGGAAACAATGGGGCTGCGTTAGGAGCTGAATGCTGCTTTTTTGCAGGTGTTAGTTTTTTTTTCAGCTCAAACAGTTCCATTGTTTCCTATGGGAGAATCGTGCACGAGCACGTTTTTGAGGCTGGCCGCGTCCGTAAGCAACTCTGGTATCGAGAGTTGCATTTGCGGTACAAATGCTCTACGCTCCTTTTTTGGAGCCTAACGCAGCATTTGTTTGAACTCTCGATACCAGAGTTAATTTTATGGTGCGGCCAGAAAAAAGCCAGCGGAGCGTTAACAGCCCTTTTACCGCCAAACTCCAAATCTAGGCCTATGTGTTTTTACTGAGCCGCCCTAGCACTCTTTCTTGGATTTGTTTGTTGCTATTGAACCAGGCTATTGGGCTCGTAAAACACATTGACAAATAAGTGAACAGGATTTCTTCAACAAGACCGGAAGTACTTACGGACCGGCTTTTCAACAGAAGCGCTACACCCTGGAGTGTTCGGCGGAGCACGGAAAACACAGGAAGTGTTATCCTCACAGAGGTTGTGCGGCGGAAAAGGCTTCTGGTATTTCACGGAGGATTCCAGCAAGTGGATGGAAATCGACTGTACTGAGTGAGTAAAACACTGTTGGAGTGTGATCCCAGAGTGGGTTTCGATTTTTACCGCATTGGTGTACAATAAGATGGCGAGGAATATGTAAGTGATTTTTATATACTTTTATACTCCCATACCATATTGCTATGATAAAAGCCATGAAATCGATCAATTGAATATATCCAATGTGAACTGGTGCTATATATACACACACGAACTTTGCTTGTTTGTACTATTGTGCTTGGCATTAGCTTTGAAGTTTTGTTCCAGATTTCCAGATTTATGTGTGTGTTCCAGCATGAACTTTACCAGGGATATTCAAATTACAGCCTTACCTGTCAGCTAAAGCATAAATTATTCTAATCTTAAGTATCCAAATATTTCCTGCATTGTTTCCTGGACACTGCTATTTTGCAACCTCTGAATTTAATCTAAATAACAAGTTTGTATTTGCTATAATCATTCTCTAATTGCTACAACTGAATCATACTCAGAACTTTACAACTGGTGTTCACTGCTACAAGTTGTCAATTCTCAAATATCCTCCTGCAAATATTTATATATTCAGAACTCTGCATTATCTGTTCAGTTAAACTGCTTCCCTGTGATTCTCCAATATTTGCCAATTGCCACAATGGTATTTAATGCATTAACTTGCAAACTTGCCTATCTCCTGTGCTGCTCTGCGTATACAACTCTAACTAATATTATGTACTGTGAACCTGCAGCAAATCCTTGCATCTATGAATCACAATATCCTATCTCTTTCCTTTGAAGCCTAAATATCTTGCATTGTTATGTTTTTTACTTCATGAATCCTGCAGCAACTCCTAGTAACTATGAGTCATAGTATCTATTATGTTTCCTTTGCAGTCAGAATATATTGTATACATATGCTTTTTCTCTTCATGAAGTCTGCAACAACTCCTTGCAACTATGAATCACAGAATATCAACTATCCACGTCCAGAATACTCTTCCCTGGGTTAGGGGTGGGTGTCTCCAATTCCCTACCACTGCCCTGAGGGTTTGTCTCCTAAGTGATTATACACTGGGACATGACAGAAATAGAGAGTATCCTTAACAAACATACACCTAGATTATGAGTTTTGTGTTCGTGTTTTAACGCTGCAAAAAATCGCCATTTCAGCCTTAAAACAGTAACGCAGCCATTTAGCCTGTAACGCAATGTCAGTCCCGCACTCAAACAAATTACGTTTTTGCATGGGATTTCCATAGCGCTGCCTTTACAAGTTTTGTGGTGAGGCTAAAAAGCTTGCATTACAGCCTATACCGACACGATCCGTTCCGCAATCTTAGAGCAGTAGTTATGAGTTTTAAGTAACAAAACTGTTACACAAAACTCATAACTTAAGTGTTACAAAGTACACTAACACCCATAAACTACATATTAACCCCTATTCACGCATTGCAAACACTATATTAAACTTGAAAAAGGGAGAAAAAGTAGTTGATCCTCAAATTTCTTAAAACAAAAGTCTTTAATTAATGTTTGTTAAAACAGGAGACATCAAAACATAGGACAAAAAACAAAACAGTACGCAGCCAAAAAAGTCTGACCGGTTTCGGTCTCACAGGACCGTAATCATAGAAACAATGGAGCACACATGTAACCACCCTTAAAAGGGGTTAAAACCACAGTGATTGGTTAATAGCAATTGCCACGTAATGAACACTCATATATACAAAAAATGCACTTCAGTAATTTGAGAGGAGAACCTATACCTAATCCATACTTATAAATAGACCTATAAGATGAGATAAATTATAACCCCCAAATAGTTGGTAATACATTGACAATACCGATATCATAAATATAGATAAATAAAATATCAATATAGCAATCCATATTCCCATAGTATAAAAATAATAAGAAATATTAACATTTGTTTAAACAAGATGAATAAATGAACCTGTAGAGGGGCCCTTAAACCTGACAGATAACACTTAAAACAGGTTCATAAACATAATTCCATTAATAAAGCAAGAATAATAGGAGAGAACACAATAAGGGGTAATAAGGTAGTACCTAAACCTAAGAAATTATAATTCGGTCATACCCAATATCCCTATAACTTAGTAGAATTCTCAAATAACCATACAAATTAATACAGTACACTTCCATGTAGCACTGCAAATACTAGGCTAACCCCCAAAAAAGGGGAAGAAGTGATAGTATGGATATTTAGAAGGAACCAGGATAACTGTAAACCTAATTCTATAATACATCCTAACATTAATATCTGATGCGGATGGAAATAAGCTTATCTATACCAAAAATTTAAAATGTCATGTTCGGAATTGAAACCTACTGGTACCAAGCAATTCAGCCTGAATATCCAGTAGGTTTCTTGTCTACACAGAGTAGTCAGTCTATATCCTCCTCTAGGAGACTTAGGGATTTGCTCAATAGCTTGCCATTTGAAGGTTGTAACATCTCCATAATGAATATCCAGAAAATGTCTGGACAAAGCTGAGCATGGTTTTTCACCAGAAATATAGGATAAATGCTCCCTAATTCTGGTGCCCACGTCCCTAGTTGTTCTCCCTACATAGGATTTGGAACAGCGTGTACACTCAATAAGATAGACTATGAAGGTACTTTTGCAGTTTATGCAGCCCTTGATATTAAAGGTCTCGCCAGAATGGCTAGATACAAAAGACCTGGGCCTTGGAATTTGGAGTGGCCGCGCTATCGCCTGAAGCATTCTAGCGGACGAGAGTGGCATTTGGTTTTCCCATCTCCATGGATAAGTGGAACCGGAGCATCAAGCGCTGCAGCACTAGGGATGAGTGAAGCATTGACGGCCTGTGCCGTGTTCATTTTGTCATGATCCTGGCAGTTCTGGAAGTGATATTAAAGTTTACCCAGATGACCCACTAATTTTAGCAAGTTGCCCGGTCTGTGATAGATACGGAGGGTGACTAGGTTGTGTGTGTGGTTTACCGGAGGATATTGCTCATGACAATTATAAGTCTCACCTCCCTAAGTTGCTATGTTATAAGTGCAGTTGATGAACTATAATTCCTCAATAAAAGATTACTTCAGTTTGCTGCCAGATACCATTATTTGACATCTTTCAGCTCATCTTTTCATTGTACTATATTAAATGTATTAACCCCTAATCTGTCGCTCCCGACATCGCCGCCACTAATAACATTTATTAACCCTATTCCGCCACTCCCCGACATCGCCACTATACTAAAGTTATTAACCCCTATTCCACCGCACCCCAACATTGCCCACACTATAATAAAGATTCTATTGGCTATTCAAATCAGCCAATAGAATTTCAGTAGCTCTCATCCTATTGGCTGATTTGAACAGCCAATAGGATTTCAGTAGCTCTCATCCTATTGGCTGATTTGAATTTCCAAAATCAAATCAGCCAATAGGAATGCAAGGGATGCCATTTTGAAAAGGCTCCCTTGCATTGAAGATGTAGTATACGGCGGCGACCGTATGAAGAGGATGCTCCGCGCCGGATGATTTCAGGATGGAGCCGCTCCACGCCGCCGGGATGAAGATAGAAGATGCCGCCTGGATGAAGATAGAAGATGCCGCCTGGATGGATGAAGACTTCTCACCGCCTGGATGAAGACTTTTCACTGCTTGGATGTCCGGACTTCAAAAACTGTAAGTGAATCATCGGGGGTTAGTGTTAGTTTTCTTTAAAATGTTTTGGGTGGGATTTTTTTTTAGATTAGGGTTTTGGGCTGTCTTAAAAGAGCTAAATGCCATTTTAAGGGCAATGAAAAAGAGCTGAATGCCCTTTTAAGGGCAATGCTTATACAAATGCCCTTTTCAGGGCAATAGGTAGCCTAGTTTTTTTTAGAGTTAGGTTTTTTATTTTGGGGTTTTGGTTAGATAGTGGGTTTTACTGTTGGGGGGGTCTTTGTATTTTTTTTACAGGTAAAAGAGCTGATTTCTTAAGGGAAATGATCTACAAAAGGCCCTTTTAAGGGCTATTGGTAGTTTATTGTAGGCTAGAGTTTTTTTTATTTTTTGGGGGGCTTTTTATTTTTATAGGGCTATTAGATTAGATGTAATTGTTTTTATTTTGGATAATCTTGTTTGTTATTTTTCGTAATTTAGTGTTTGTTATTTTTTGTAATTTAGTATTTTTTATTTTTGTAATTGTAGATTTAATTTTTTTAGCAGGGTTAGTTTTTTTAAATGTGTAATTAATTTATTTAATTTGTAGTTATTTTAATTTTAGTATAATAGTAATGTTAGTTTAATTTATAGTTTAATTTTATTTATTTTTAATTTCCCAGGTAAGTTTTTATTTATTTTAAGATAGGGATCTTGTAATTTTAATTTAAAGTTATTGGGTTGTTAGGTTTAGGGGTTTTAGATTTTGGCGATGTGGGGGGCTGGCGGTTTAGGAGTTAATAGGTTTATTTAGTTGTAGTGATGTGGGAGGCCAGAGGTTTAGGGGTTAATAACTCTATTTAGTGGCGGCGATGTCGGGAGCGACGGAATAGGGGTTAATAACCTTATTATAGTGTGGGCGATGTTGGGGTGCGGGGGAATAGGGGTTAAAAACTTTATTATAGTGGTGGCGATATCGGGAGCGGCAGATTAGGGGTTAATAACTTTATTTTGATGTCGGGGGCAGCAGATTAGGGGTGTTTAGACATGGGGTTTATGTTAGGGTGTTAGGTTTAAACGTAACTTTTTTCCCCATACACATCAATGGAGTTGCGTTACAGAGCTTTTCATTCTGCGATCGCAGGTGTTAGTTTTTTTTCTAATACTCTCTCCCCATTGATGTCTATGGGGAAAGCGTGCACGAGCACGTCAAAGCAGCGCTTGTATTTTGTGCTGTATGTAGCTTAATGCAACCATATGGCACGCACAAGGCGGCTTTTCAAAAACTTGTAATGACAGCGCTATGGAGGGTGAAATAACACAACTTTTGTTGCGTTCGTTTCGCACTCTCTATAGCGCAAAACTCGGAATCTAGGTGATTTACAGGTGTTAAATACACTAATTTTGCTGAAACATTGTGTGGAAAGATCCAAACTAGCTAGATAAGGCCCCCCACGCTCAGGGATAAACTAGTACAAAGCCTCTTTGTACAGGTAACATCTACAAATAAGCAAACAGACAAGGGCACTTATATGTGGAATTCTGTTCTTTCTGCACACATATGTATAATGTACTAAGGTACTAAACCACTGGTTTTCAAACCCATCCTCAGACCTCCCTAAGAGACCACATTGTGAGGATATCTGAACTGGAGCACTGGTTAAATAATCAACTGATTAGTAACCATGGTTATTTTACCTGCTCTCATCCAAGGTAATCCAGAAAATCTGGACTGTTGGGGAGGCCTGTGGACAGGTTTGAAAACCAGTAGGCTAAACAAAGAAAAGGAACTCATCATTGTCGATCCAAAAATATCATGTTTACAATGTCCGTGTGGTTTGAGATATGTGGGTATGTCAACGAGGGAGGTGAGGAGGATTAGATTGGTTGAAAACATCTGTAACATCAGTAGGAAAGGTCATGAAAAAGGAAAGAAATTGACGTCAGTGGCGAAACAATTTCTATACAAACACAAGAGTAAACCAGACCTGACGTGTTTCATTTTGGAGAAATGTTTCTATTTCGAATATTGCGTAATTCAAATATTACATTTAGACAGAGCATTAAAAATACTATTACATTAAATAAAGGTTAGAATGTTGAACAAACATTTGACATTCAAAACAGAGGAGCAAATGTATTAAAATCCGTTTCATTTTTCGAATGTTGTAAAAAACATTCACTCGTCCTTGCTAATTTGTTTAATGCTTTACAAATTTATTTAAAGGGACAGTAAACACATTAAGATTGTGATATAAAATATTTAATTATATTTAGAATAACAACTTTGCCATATACTTTTATTATTTATTTTGTCCCCCTTATCTGTAATTAAAGTTTGAAAATTGGGAATTTTCTAATTCTGAGTATTGAAAGTGCACACTTAACAAGCCTAACTCTGCCACATATCATTCATAACTGGTCTAAGCAAGGGTCATCAGTAAAACAGTGCAGTTTTTAATAACATAAAAGCTGTGACTGAATTAGGTTTATAAAATATTGCTTTTTTACTTAAAACTTTGTCTTATCATTTTTTATGACTCATATAACAATTTTAGGTTCCTTTAAAGGGATATGAATGTTTCCAGTTCCCATGATACTCTGTGTTGAAGAGATACCTAGGTAGACTATTTGGAAACCCCCCACAAAAGGCACTAAAGTTTATTTGGGTATTTCTAAAATTCCTTATTTTTGTTATCATACACTTTAATAATAATACATTAGATGAAGATATGAGCATGGATATTAAGTACGTCATCATGATTGATAAATGCGTGTTCCAATAAGATAACAGAGGCAGGACAAAGCGGGTAATATAAGCCGGAAAAAACGCAGACGCACTGCCTTTAAAAAAGCTAAACAAGTGAAACGCGTCAGGAGGGAGAGGGGAACATATGGGTTCCTTTTTAAATAAAAGTTACACCTACCTGATTTGATTTAAATAATATGTCATAACTAGACTTACTTCCATGATATACAATATGGTAAATTATTAGGATTGACGCATACATGGAAGACATGTGAAGAGCTTAAAGGGACACTAAACCCAATGTTTTTCTTTCATGATTCAGATAAAGCATGCCATTTTAAGCAACTTTCTAATTTACTCCTATTATCAATTTTTCTTTGTTCTCTTGCTATCTTTATTTGAAAAAGAAGGCATCTAAGCTAAGGAGCCAGACAATTTTTGGTACAGGCCCTGGACAGCACTTGTTTATTGGTGCTGTCCTATCAGCAAGGACAACTCAGGTTGTGAACCAAAAATGGGCCGGCATCTAAACTTACATTCCTGCTTTTCAAATAAAGATAGCAAGAAGATGAAGAAAATTTGATAATAGGAGTAAATTAGAAAGTTGCTTAAACTTCCATGCTCTATCTGGATCATGAAAGAAAAAATGTGGTTTCAGTGTCCCTTTAAATATAGTGTTGGACTTTAAACAAATATCGGCAACCGATGATTAAACTTAGGAGTGTGTCTGTATATTGACAACATAAGAAAACAGGGCAGATTGAGTACTATATTCAAGTGAAGCAGATATAATTCGTAAATCACAGTCAGTGTACAAGCGTCAATGATAACACTCAAGCTGCGGTCAAGTTAGAAGCAATTAAACTCCTTTATAGGTGCTTTAACAATATAACTGTACACCCAATCGATATTACAATACATAGTATGTTTACACATCTGTATACTCCACTAATAAATAATACAGTGGAATTTGAGTTAACCATATTTTATAACTAAGATACAATATTAATCCCCACACCTTTGCTCTCTCTGTATATGAGCGTATATATATTGACGCTTAAAGGGACAGTCTAGTCAGAATTAAACAATCATGATTCAGATAGGGCATGACATTTTAAACAACTTTCCAATTGTATCATTAAATTTGCTTTGTTCCCTTGGTGGAATTTTTGAAAAGCTAAAAATAGGTAGGCTCAGACTGATTTCTTCATCGTTGAAAACCGCCTCTTAGCTCAGAGCATTTTGAAAAATGTTCACAGTTAGACAGTACTAGTTCATGTGTGTTATATAGATAACATTGTGCTCACTCCCGTGGAGTTATTTAGGAGTCTGCACTGATTGGCTAAACTGCTTGTCTGTCAAAAGCACTGAGATAAGAGGGCAGTCTGCAGAGGCTTAGATACAAGGTTGTCACGGATGTAAAACGTATATTAATATAAATGTGTTGGTTATGCAAAACTGGGAAATGGGTAATAAAGGGATTATCTATCTTTTTAAACAATAAAAATTATGGTGTAGACTGTCCCTTTAAAGGGATAGTGTAGTCAAATTTTTTCTTTCATGATTCAGATAGAGCACGCAATTTTAAGCAACTTTCTAATTTACTCCTAACCGGATTTACCGCACAGCTATTGGCTAAGAGGTGAAAACGTCAACTCTTAGCAAAAACGAATAAAGGCACTTGCTGCATGAAGTATCCTTTACTTTATGAATGAAAGTGCCCTTTATTTGTTTCAACAGTCAACCCTAGCGTTTCAAAAACGCTATGGTTGACTTTCACTTTAATACTCTTTTTATATTTACCTTAGCAGCAAATCGTTTGTGTATGGTTATATTTTGCAACAGTAGTTGCGATTCATGTTGTTAGATTGAAACGAGTCTGCTTCAGTACAACTATTTATTTGGAGAACACACAACATATATATTAGCAATTTGCCATATTTCAGTAATTCTAAAATATAATTACTGATTAGACCTATTCCAGTATAGGGTGTGACACCAAGAAATAAAAGAATATTATTATATCAGCTGTCCGTATTGATATACAATTGAGTATGGAATGTGATAAGTATGGTGATATATATTTCTTGACATCATAAATAAAAGTAAATACTCTTTTTGTTATAATCATAAAAATTAATACACAAAGACACTTAAAGGGACAGTCAAGTCCAAAATAAAATTTCATGATTCAAAAAGGGCATGTAATTTTAAACAACTTTCCAATTTACTTTTATCACCAATTTTGCTTTGTTCTCTTGGTATTCTCAGTTGAAAGCTAAACCTAGGAGGCTCATATGCTAATTTCTTAGACCTTGAAGGCTGCCTCTAATCTAAATGCATTTTGACCACTAGAGGGCGTTAGTTCATGTGTGTTATATAGATAACATTGAGCTCATGCACGTTACCTTGGAGTTAGCACTGATTGGCTAAAATGCAAGTCTGTCAAAAGAACTGAAATAAGGGGGCAGTCTGCAGAGGCTTAGATACAAGGTTATTACAGAGGTAAAAATTGTATTAATGTAACTGTGCTGGTTATGCAAAACTGGGCAATGGGTAATAAAGGGATTATCTATCTTTTAAAACAACAAAAATTCTGGTGTTGACTGTCCCTTTAAATCAGTGTCATGAAAGGTGTAACCTCATTTTATTTTATTTTCCCATTCTTAATCTTATAAATATTTTCTAATTAAAGTTATGTTTTGACTTGCACTCCTTAGAGCCATATAGTGAATTCGAGGAAATTGTAGCGCTTACTTTTCTTTGCTCATTGCATTGAATTCACTTTGATTGCAAATGTGTATACTTTTGTCAGTGGCTTTACTGACTGTTTGGTCATACCTAGGTTGACATCTGGAGCACTAGTGCTCTTGCAGATAGATAACATTCTTGTAAAACTGCTGCCATATAGTGCTCAGAAATGGGATGGCTCATAAGTTTACGTCTCTGCTTTCAAACAAAAGATACCAGGAGAACGAAGAAATAATTGAAGTAAACTAGAAAGTTGTTTAAAATCACATGCTCTATTTGAGTCATAAAATATTTTTTGGGGTTTCATATCCCTATCATTCCAGTAACTCAATACGAGTTCTACAAAAAAAGTAGATCCAATCTCCTAAGATATAGACACCACTGCTCAATTGGGTTCTAGGAAAGGGCACATATTTAAGGGACAGTCTACACCAGAATTTTTATTGTTTTAAAAGATAGATAATCCCTTTATTACCCATCCCCCAGTTTTGCATAACCAATACAGTTATATTAATATACTTTTAACCTCTGTGATTATCTTGTATCTAAGCCTCTGCAAACTGCCCCTTTATTTCAGTTCTTTTGACAGACTTGCAGTTTAGCCAATCATTGCCTGCTCCCAGATAACTTCATGTGCATGAGCACAGTGTTATCTATATGAAACACGTGAACTAACACCCTCTAGTGGTGAAAAACTGTTAAAATGCATTCGGAAAAGAGGTGGCCTTCAAGGTCTTAGAAATTAACATATGACCCTCCTAGGTTAAGCTTTCAACTAAGAATACCAAGAGAACAAAGCAAAATTGGTGATAAAAGTAAATTAGAAAATTGTTTAAAATGACCTGCCCTATCTGAATCATGAAAGTTTATTTTGGACTAGACTGTCCCTTTAACAAATATGACATTTTAGTTTTAGTGCAATTAGTCCTCAAGGGATTATTTTGTGCTATTGAATGTTCCTTTGAGAAAGTGCTCTCAACGAAGCACAAAACGTGTCAGGTTATTATAAGTTAGTGAGAGGTATTGCTCTACTTATGTTTTTAACTGTTTGGAATAAAGCCTACTTTTAATATATTTTCTTCCATTTTGCCTTGGCTTCAATTTCTACCCTGATTATCATCACACATAGGTTGCCTACCTCATATGGTGGATTTTTTGAAGAGCCGTTCAATGGAACTTGCAACTTCTAGATGTTGAAGGGCATAAACGGCGTACTAGAGAGTCATGATGCCTTTCATTAATTGGTGTTGTATACAACATATATTTTGTTTTTAAGCACCTACCTCACAACTGTTTTAAGAACCCCTTTTAGTTTTCAGGACTTTTTAAATTCCCTTTCAGTTGCATGCTAGGCTAAAATTATTTAAGCAAGTCTATGAGACAACATACAGAATTGAAGTGTGACATTTGATGTCTGAACATGGTGAAAATTCCCTTATTTCCTCTAATTGGCCATATAGCATTTCCTCAGACCTTTTAAACTCAAGAAATATTGGTTATCATATGATTTTACAGTCATTGATATATCTCAGCAATTTTGTTATATGTTGGTCGGACTTTCTCCTTTTTGTGTCCATCTTTCACCCTCATTCCCTTTAAACTGTATCACGCGTTTCACAGCAGCTTTGACTTCCTTGTTTCTCAGACTGTATATAAAAGGGTTAAGCATTGGTGTAAGGACACTGTATGTCACACTGACCACCCGATCATAGACAGGTGAATAGAGTGAGCTTGGACGAAAGTACATAAATATGACTGAGCTATAAAAAATGATAACCACTGTGAGATGCGAGGAGCAAGTTGAGAAGGTCCTTCTTCTTCCACAAGAGGTCCGTAATTTCAAAACAGCTCTTATGATGAGGGTGTAAGAACCTAATATGAAAAGCATTGGTCCCATAACTATGAGTGAACCCTCAATGAAGACAACCAATTGTCGGTCAGTAGTGTCTATACAAGAAATCATTAATAATGCTGGCACATCACAGAAGAAGTGGTGGACAATGGAAAAACAAAATGGAAGTGTAGAGGTCATAATTGTAAATAATGTTGAGTGTAGACAAACGATAAGCCATGAAGAGGCTATCAAACATATACACATTCTCTTGCTCATTATTGTTGAGTAACGTAGTGGTTGGCAAATCGCTGCATATCTGTCGAGGGCCATGATGGCTAGAAGGAAACTGTCCATGTTCCCCACTGCATGGAAGAAAAAGAGTTGGAGAAAACAACCATGGAAGGATATATCATTGTTCCTTGATAAAAGACCACTTAAAGCTTTGGGAACTGTGATAGATGCCAGCCAAACATCCACCAAAGAGAGGTTACCGAGCAGCATGTACATGGGTGTGTGAAGCTGGTTTTGTGTTAGGATAAGTGCAGAGATTAATGCATTTCCGAGTATGCAGATACCATATGCCGTCATAAAGAAGGAAAACAGAGGGATGCGTAAGTTTGGCTTCTCAGAAAGACCAAGTAACACAAAACCCTCCATTGTTAGATTCCTAGACTCCATATTCACTAGAATTTATTCATCAGCAATGGATAATCACACTGTGAGACATCTCTGATAAACCCACAAACATACACACTCCTTGACACCATGATGCAAGAGGAACCTGTAAAAGTAGGGAGAAATATTTATTGAAAACTGTTATATTTCTGTGACAAACGAAGACACAAATAAGACTATTGCGGATGAAGTGTGTAGTATAGGGTCTGCAGCTTAATCTCATTAAAAAGCACTTTAAAATGTTTCGACATACATACTGTATACACACACATACACACACATACAGTCATACATGCATATACACACATATATTCATACATACACATATAGACATACATACACACATACACACACACACATATACATACATACACATATAGACATACATACACACATACACACACACATATACATACATACACATATAGACATACATACACACATACACACACACATATACATACTGTATACACACACACACATACAGTCATAAATGCATATACACACACATATTCATACATACACATATAGACATACTGTACATACACACATATACATACATACACATATAGACATACATACACACATACACACACATATATACATACATATACACACACATATACATACATACACATATAGACATACATACACACATACACACACATATACATACATACACACATATACATACATACACATATAGACATACATACACACATACACACACAAATACAGTATACATTCATACATACATAAACACACATATATACACACACACATGCATATACACACATATACATACGCACATATACATTCATACACATAAATACACACACACGCATGCATATACACACATATACATACGCACATATACATTCATACACATACATACACACACACACATATACAAAAACACACATATACACAAACACACACATACATAAACATACATATACACACATATACATTCATACACACATATATACATACATACATATACACATACATATACACACATGCATGCATATATACACATATACATTCATACACATTCATACACACACATATACATACATACATACACATGCAAATACTGTACAGATTCACACACACATATATAAACACACATATACACTGGCATTCAAAAGTTTGGGGTCATTTAGATATTGTCTTGTTTTTTAAAAAAAAAGCAATATTTTTTTGTCCATAACAATAACATCAAATTGATCAGAAATACAGTGTAGACATTGTTAACGTTGTATTTGACTATTGTAGCTGTAAACGGCTGATTTTTAATTGAAAATCGACATAGGCGTACACAGACTCATTATCAGCAACCATCTGTCCTGTGTTCCAATGGCACGTTGTGTTTGCTAATCCAGGTTTATCATTTCAAATGGCTAATTGGTCATTAGAAACCCCTTTTTCAATTATGTTAGCAAAGCTGAAAACTGTTGTGCTGATTAAAGAAGCAATAAAACTATTCTTCATTAGACTAGTTGAGTATCTGGAGCATCAGCAATTGTGTATTCGATTACAGGCTCAAGATGGGCAGAAACAAAGAACTTTCTTCTGAAACTCGTCAGTTTATTTTTGTTTTAAGAAATGAAGGCTATCCCATGCAAGAAATTGTCAAGAAACTGAAAATCTCATACAACGCTGTGAACTACTCCCTTCACAGAACAGCGCAAATAAAAATAACATATTCCTGTATGTGAAGAACATTGGAATATTAAATATGTACAGTATATATACATTAAAAACACAAATACATATGTACATACCCATATATATATATATATATATATATATATATATATATACAAAACACGGAAGGGGACTGCACTCTCAGACCGGACCAGGTGCACATCCCATGACCCTGCAACATGCTCAGCCCTGGGTGCTCACTGGCAATCACACGAAGCTGTGCTATCCCCAGAGTCACAGGCAGTTAACCCCAGACAGGTCTGGGTGCAAGAACCATAGGGAAAATTACAAAACAAATTAATACAACCCCCCCCCCCCCCCGAGAAAGTCCAGCACTCACTTACAAGCTCTCAGCTAAGATTAAAAGCAAAAATGGAAGGGTTAGTTACTGCATTTGGCTAAATGGGACAAGCCCAGGTACCACGTCAAGGTTTCTTCCAAAAACCTGGGACCCTAAACAGCCACACAATGCAAGCTCTCAATCCAACAAACTGGGAACAAGTGAAGGGTGCACAGGCTTATGTAATCACCCCAGACATATACAAAACACGGAAGGGGGCTGTACTCTCAGTGCATACATACACATATTTAGACATGTATATGTCTGTATATATACATTATCCCTTTGTAGTCAAACACCTTGTCAAATACCATCTAACTTTTAACCTGTATAACTTTTTTCATTAATATATATGGGAATATCTTTTATCAGATAGTGTTTAAATGAGTGTAACTGTAATTTTCAATGTATTTATGTTGTGTTTAGCGCAATTTATTTTAGCACTCTACCCTCTATGCAAGCTTTTCAGTTGTGCTAACATAACGAGCGTAAAATGTGAATGCGCTTTTGCGATCATGCTTACTTTCAACTTATAATACAAGTGCTCTTCCCGACACACGCATAACCCCAATATCGCTTGCATGCAACAGTTAGCGCACCAATTGTAATTTAGACTTTAAAGGGACATGCCACCCACATAAATTTCTTTTATGATTTAGAAAGAGAATGCAATTTTAAACATCTTTCTAATTGACTTATATTATCTAATTTGTTTTATTCTCTTGATATTCTTTGATGAAAAGCATATCTAGATATGCTCACTAGCTGCTGATTGGTTGCTGCACATAGAAGCCTCGTGTGATTGGCTCACCATGTGCATTGCTTTTTCTTCAACTAAGGATATTTAAAAAATGAAGCAAAATAAATAATGGAAGTAAATTGTAATGTTGTTTAAATTTCTATTCTCTATCTGAATCATGAAAGAAAGATTTTGGGTTTAGTGGCCCTTTAATGTAGTAAAGGGGGTTGGATATCAAATTAGTTTTTATCACAGCAAAATATTATTCCATATATCAAATCATTTGAACAATAGAAACATGGGTCCTAACGTGTTATAACTGGCTACTAACTTTTTTATTATTATTAATATTCTGCATATTTGCATATACAACCATTCTTGTCTGTTCTCTACAAAAAAGGGTGGCTTTAAATAAATTTGTAGACCCTTGTCATTCACGCATTATATCATTTGTTTAAAGGAAAAAAAACTTATTTAGATTTTGCATAAATTAGGAAAATGTGATAAATTCTTAATCCACAAAACACCAAGTTTAAAGCACCACTAAATACAGAATAATTAAATAACTGACAAATACACAGTAAAAAGAAAATGCTATAGCACTTTTTTTGAATTTGAAATAAGAAGTAGAATATTTTCTGGCAAATTTAAAAAATAATCCAATTTCCCTTCCCTTGTATCACATGACAGCCATCAGCCAATCACAAATTGCATACACATATATACTGTGCACATTTGCACATGCTCAGAAGGAGTTGGGACATCAGAAAGTTTACATATAAAAACAATGTGCACAGTTTGATAATTGAAGTTTAGTGGAAAATGGTTTTAAATTGCTGCTCTATCTGAGTTATAAAAATTTAATTTTGACTTTAGTGTCCCTTTAAAGAAGTAAGGACTAATCTCTATATACATCTATATAAGTAATAACATTTTTCATTGATTTCTACCTATTATATAATTAACATGTTTTTAAATGAACTATAATCTTTTATAGGATATCATTTGTATATAATTGTTAACAGAATTGTTCCCTTTAAAGAGACATGAAACACAAAAAAAAATGATTTCATGATTCAGACAGAGCATATAATTAACAACTTCCCAAATTAGTTATATTATCAAATGCGCTACTTTCTCTTTGTATCCTTTGTTGAAGGTGCAGCAATGCACTACTGGGCGCTAAATGAACATATCTAGCGAGTGAACGACAAGAGAAGAATGTGTATCCTCCAATCAGCAGCTAGCTCCTAGTAGTGCATGCTGCTGCTGAGCATATGGACAAATGCTGTTTTTTCAACAAAGGATAAAAAGAGAGCAAAGCATATTATATCATATAAATCATATAGAAAGTTTTTTAAAAACAAATGTTCTATCTGATTCATTAAAGTTTAATTTGAACTTTTCTGTCCCTTTAAAGAGCCTTTCAATACAAGATAATTGCATTATCAACAAGTGCAAAATAAAATTAACAAAATAAAAAGACAATTCAATCACACTTTAAATTTTGAATGAGCAGTACATTTTTTCTGGCAATTTTCAAAATGTATTTAAATTTGCCAGCCCCTGGTGTCATGTGACAGCCATCAGCCAATCACAGATCATACATGTACACTGTAAACTCTTGCATATGCTCAGTAGGACCTGGTGCCTCAGAAAGTGTGAATAAAAAAAGACTGTGCACAATTTGGCCATGGAAGTACATTGTAAATATATATCAAAAAATTATGACAGTGCAGTTTATTTTCTCTTGTAAGGTGTATCCAGTCCACGGATCATCCATTACTTGTGGGATATTCTCATTCCCAACAGGAAGTTGCAAGAGGACACCCACAGCAGAGCTGTTACATAGCTCCTCCCCTAACTGTCATAGCCAGTCGTTCTCTTGCAACTCTCAACAAGCATGGAGGTAGTAAGAGAGAGTGGTGAAATATAGCTAGTTTATTTTCTTCAATCAAAAGTTTGTTATTTTTAAATAGTACCGGAGTTGTGCTATTTTATCTCAGGCAGTAAATAGAAGAAGAATCTGCCTGAGTTTTCTATGATCTTAGCAGGTTGTAACTAAGATCCATTGCTGTTCTCACATATGTCTGAGGAGAGAGGTAACTTCAGCGGGAGAATGGCGTGCAGTTTACTCTGCTATGAGGTATGTGCAGTTACAATTTTTTCTAGAGATGGAAATGCTAGAAAATGCTGCTGATACCGGATTAATGTAAGTTAAGCCTGAATACAGTGATTTAATAGCGACTGGTATCATGCTTACTCTCAGGGGTAATACCCTTTTAAAATTGCAATATAAAACGTTTGCTGGCATGTTTAATCGTTTTTATATATGCTTTGGTGATAAAACTGGCTTAAATTTTGCCTAGAAACAGTTTCCTGAGGCTTTCCACTGTTGAACTGTGGCAGTTTGTTGTGACTGTTAAAAAACGTCTATATCATTTTTTTGATCCGTTTTTTGAACTAAAGGGTTAATCATCCATTTGCAAGTGGGTGCAATGCTCTGTTAACTTTTTACATACACTGTAAAAATTTCGTTTGATTTACTGCCTTTTTTCACTGTTTTTCAAATTTTGACAAAATTTGTTTCTCTTAAAGGCACAGTACCGTTTTTTATATTTGCTTGTTAACTTGATTTAAAGTGTTTTCCAAGCTTGCTAGTCTCATTGCTAGTCTGTACAAACATGTCTGACATAGAGGAAACTCCTTGTTCATTATGTCTAAAAGCCATGGTGGAACCCCCTCTTAGAATGTGTACCAAATGTACTGATTTCACTTTAAGCAATAAAGATCATATTCTGTCTTTAAAAAAATTATCACCAGAGGAATCTGACGAGGGGGAAGTTATGCCGACTAACTCTCCCCACGTGTCAGATCCTTTGACTCCCGCTTAAGGGACTCACGCTCAAATGGCGCCAAGTACATCTAGGGCGCCCATAGCGTTTACTTTACAAGACATGGCGGCAGTCATGGATAATACACTGTCAGCGGTATTAGCCAGACTACCAGAATTTAGAGGTAAGCGAGATAGCTCTGGGGTTAGACGAGATGCAGAGCATACTGACGCTTTAAGAACCATGTCTGATACTGCCTCACAATATGCAGAAGCTGAGGAAGGAGAGCTTCAGTCTGTGGGTAATGTTTATGACTCAGGAAAGATACCTGATTCTGATATTTCTACATTTAAATTTAAGCTTGAACACCTCCGCATGTTGCTCAGGGAGGTTTTAGCTGCTCTGAATGACTGTGATACTATTGCAGTGCCAGAGAAATTGTGTAGACTGGATAAATACTATGCAGTGCCGGTGTGTACTGATGTTTTTCCAATACCTAAAAGGTTTACAGGCATTATTAATAAGGAATGGGATAGACCAGGTGTGCTGTTCTCTCCCCCTCCTATTTTTAGAAAAATGTTTCCAATAGACGCCACCACACGGGACTTATGGCAGACAGTCCCTAAGGTGGAGGGAGCAGTTTCTACTCTAGCAAAGCGTACTACTATCCCTGTTGAGGACAGTTGTGCTTTTTTAGATCCAATGGATAAAAAATTAGAAGGTTACCTTAAGAAAATATTTATTCAACAAGGTTTTATCCTACAGCCCCTTGCATGCATTGCTCCTGTCACTGCTGCTGCGGCGTTCTGGTTTGAGTCTCTGGAAGAGGCTTTACAGGTAGCGACTCCATTGGATGACATACTTGGCAAACTTAGAGCACTTAAGCTAGCCAATTCTTTTATTCTGATGCTATTGTTCATTTGACTAAACTAACGGCTAAGAATTCTGGTTTTGCTATACAGGCGCGCAGAGCGCTATGGCTTAAATCATGGTCAGCTGACGTGACTTCAAAATCTAAGCTGCTTAACATTCCCTTCAAGGGGCAGACCCTATTCGGGCCTGGTTTGAAGGAGATTATTGCTGATATCACTGGAGGAAAAGGTCATGCCCTTCCTCAGGACAGGTCCAAATCAAGGGCCAAACAGTCTAATTTTCGTGCCTTTCGAAACTTCAAGGCAGGTGCGGCATCAACTTCCTCTAATGCAAAACAAGAGGGAACTTTTGCTCAATCCAAGACGGTCTGGAGACCAAACCAGACCTGGAACAAAGGTAAGCAGGCCAAAAAGCCTGCTGCTGCCTCTAAGACAGCATGAAGGAACGGCCCCCTATCCGGTAACAGATCTAGTAGGGGGCAGACTTTCACTCTTCACCCAGGCGTGGGCAAGAGATGTCCAGGATCCCTGGGCGTTGGAAATTATATCCCAGGGATATCTTCTGGACTTCAAAGCTTCCCCCCCAAAAGGGAGATTTCACCTTTCACAATTATCTGCAAACCAGATAAAGAGAGAGGCATTCTTACACTGTGTACGAGACCTCCTAGTTATGGGAGTGATCCATCCAGTTCCAAAGGAGGAACAGGGACAGGGTTTTTACTCAAATCTGTTTGTGGTTCCCAAAAAAGAGGGAACCTTCAGACCAATTTTGGATCTAAAGATCTTAAACAAATTCCTCAAAGTTCCATCATTCAAGATGGAAACCATTTGTACCATCCTACCTATGATCCAGGAGGGTCAATATATGACTACAGTGGATCTAAAGGATGCTTATCTTCACATTCCGATACACAGAGATCATTATCGGTTTCTCAGGTTTGCCTTTCTAGACAGGCATTACCAGTTTGTAGCTCTTCCCTTTGGATTAGCTACAGCCCCAAGAATCTTTACGAAGGTTCTAGGGTCGCTTCTGGCGGTCCTAAGGCCGCGGGGCATAGCAGTGGCCCCTTATTTAGACGACATCCTGATACAGGCGTCAAACTTCCAAATTGCCAAGTCTCATACGGACGTAGTACTGGCATTTCTGAGGTCGCATGGGTGGAAAGTGAACGAGGAAAAGAGTTCTCTATCCCCACTCACAAGAGTTTCCTTCCTAGGGACTCTGATAGATTCTGTAGAAATGAAAATTTACCTGACGGAATCCAGGTTATCAAAGCTTCTAAATTCCTGCCGTGTACTTCATTCCATTCCGTGCCCTTCGGTGGCTCAGTGTATGGAAGTAATCGGCTTAATGGTAGCGGCAATGGACATAGTGCTGTTTGCACGCTTACATCTCAGACCGCTCCAACTATGCATGCTCAGTCAGTGGAACGGGGATTACACAGATTTGTCCCCTCAACTGAATCTGGACCAAGAGACCAGGGATTCTCTTCTCTGGTGGCTATCTCGGGTCCATCTGTCCAAAGGTATGACCTTTCGCAGGCCAGATTGGACAATTGTAACAACAGATGCCAGCCTTCTAGGTTGGGGTGCTGTCTGGAACTCCCTGAAGGCTCAGGGATTATGGACTCAGGAGGAGACTCTCCTTCCAATAAATATTCTGGAACTAAGAGCGATATTCAATGCTCTTCAGGCTTGGCCTCAGTTAGCAACTCTGAGGTACATCAGATTTCAGTCGGACAACATCACGACTGTGGCTTACATCAACCATCAAGGGGGAACAAGAAGTTCCCTAGCGATGTTAGAAGTTTCAAAAATAATTCGCTGGGCAGAGATTCACTCTTGCCACCTATGAGCTATCCATATCCCAGGTGTAGAGAACTGGGAGGCGGATTTTCTAAGTCGTCAGACTTTTCATCCGGGAGAGTGGGAACTCCATCCGGAGGTGTTTGCCCAATTGATTCATAGTTGGGGCAAACCAGAACTGGATCTCATGGCATCTCGCCAGAACGCCAAGCTTCCATGTTACGGATCCAGGTCCAGGGATCCCAAGGCGACACTGATAGATGCTCTAGCAGCGCCCTGGTCTTTCAACCTGGCTTATGTGTTTCCACCGTTTCCTCTGCTCCCTCGACTGATTGCCAAGATCAAGCAGGAGAGAGCATCAGTGATTCTGATAGCACCTGCATGGCCACGCAGGACCTGGTATGCAGATCTAGTGGACATGTCATCCTTTCCACCATGGTCTCTGCCTCTGAGACAGGACCTTCTACTTCAGGGTCCTTTCAACCATCCAAATCAAATTTCTCTGAGACTGACTGCCTGGAGATTGAACGCTTGATTTTATCAAAGCGTGGCTTCTCCGAGTCAGTCATTGATACTTTAATACAGGCACGAAAGCCTGTAACCAGGAAAATTTACCATAAGATATGGCGTAAATATCTTTATTGGTGTGAATCCAAGGGTTACTCATGGAGTAAGGTCAGGATTCCCAGGATATTATCTTTTCTCCAAGAAGGTTTGTAAAAAGGATTGTCAGCTAGTTCCTTAAAGGGACAGATTTCTGCTCTGTCTATTCTTTTGCACAAGCGTCAGGCAGATGTTCCAGACGTTCAGGCATTTTGTCAGGCTTTAGTTAGAATCAGGCCTGTGTTTAAACCTGTTGCTCCACCATGGAGCTTAAATTTGGTTCTTAAGGTTCTTCAAGGAGTTCCGTTTGAACCTCTTCATTCCATAGATATCAAACTTTTATCTTGGAAAGTTCTTTTTTTGGTAGCTATTTCCTCAGCTCGTAGAGTCTCCGAGTTATCTGCCTTACAATGTGATTCTCCTTATCTGATTTTTCATACTGATAAGGTAGTCCTGCGTACCAAACCTGGGTTTTTACCTAAGGTGGTATCTAACAAGACTATCAATCAAGAAATTGTTGTTCCATCCTTGTGTCCTAATCCTTCTTCGAAGAAGGAACGTCTATTACACAATCTGGACGTGGTCCGTGCTTTAAAGTTTTACTTACAAGCTACTACAGATTTTCGTCAAACATCTGCTTTGTTTGTTGTCTACTCTGGACAGAGGAGAGGTCAAAAGGCTTCGGCAACCTCTCTTTCTTTTTGGCTAAGAAGCATAATCCGCTTAGCCTATGAGACTGCTGGACAGCAGCCTCCTGAAAGGATTACAGCTCATTCTACTAGAGCTGTGGCTTCCACTTGGGCCTTTAAAAATGAGGCTTCTGTTGAACAGATTTGCAAGGCGGCGACTTGGTCTTTGCTTCACACTTTTTCAAAATTCTACAAATTTGATACTTTTGCTTCTTCGGAGGCTATTTTAGGGAGAAAGGTTTTACAGGCAGTGGTACCTTCCGTTTGAGTACCTGCCTTGTCCCTCCCTTCATCCGTGTACTTTAGCTTTGGTATTGGTATCCCACAAGTAATGGATGATCCGTGGACTGGATACACCTTACAAGAGAAAACACAATTTATGCTTACCTGATAAATTTATTTCTCTTGTGGTGTATCCAGTCCATGGCCCGCCCTGTCGTTTTAAGGAAGGTAATTTTTAAATTTTTATTTTTATGGTTCCTCCTTTCTCGGCTTGTTTTCGGTCGAATGACTGGCTATGACAGTTAGGGGAGGAGCTATATAACAGCTCTGCTGTGGGTGTCCTCTTGCAACTTCCTGTTGGGAATGAGAATATCCCACAAGTAATGGATGATCCGTGGACTGGATACACCACAAGAGAAATAAATTTATCAGGTAAGCATAAATTGTATTTTTAACAAGAAATAAAGACTTCAGTAAACAAAAATAAAGTATTATTCATTTTCTGCATTCAATATATAAACCAAAGGCGAATCTGAACGTATTCTCGCATCTCTCCATCTTCTTCCTCCTCTTCTACACCGCGTATATATAACACATTGTTACATCATATTATAATGTCACAAGGTGTCCTGACAATGCACCATCTATGTATTCTGTGTTTGCAAGCTGCATGTATCCATCTACAGAAGCCAAGTAGCCTTTGAATTCCATTCCCCACTTTAGCTTCGCCATCACTGGTTTACCAGTGAGACCATTGAGAAAGTGTTTGGGATTCAAGGGTAAATTCATGATGCAGCGGATGCTTATCTCATGATCAATCGCACACAAACCGAAAAAATTCCTCCCCGGAGCGTCCAAATGAACACACCGCCGGAGCTAAGCGGGAAATGGCTTGCTAAATCCTTTTTTTTAAGTTATTTAGTGAATTTATAATCACTATATCATTTTTTTCTAAACGTGAAAACCTGGTATAAACAGTGCCCAACCGAAACTCCAATGACTTTAACCTCTCAAGCTACTATTTTACAGAGAAAACAGACCTAATTTAACAAAACCTCTTCACATAACTTAATACATTCTCCTTTCCTTGTTTGTTTCTAATTTTGCAGTGTTTGCTGATGAGAAGTATTTTCCCAAACCACACTCCCTATTTAAAGTGAGGTTGTACCAGAGATTTACATAGTAAAAAAAAATTACTTTTTTGCTCTTATGCCCATACATTTTATAAACTATACTACTGTATTTGCTTTTGTAATCCTACCTAACAATCCAATACTACATTTATTGTGGACATTGAACATTGAAATAAAATAAGACATTGTGAACCTACCCATTGTTGAGTAGGTTCATAATTTGCAGCTTAGTCTAATATACAGGAATTATTTTAGTAAAGGAATGGGTGGTACGAGGGAAAATGTATTTTCTGATCCAAATTCAAGGGTTAAATTTATTAGTGCTTGAATTAGCTTACCCTTGAATTCTAGAGTTGTGGGCAATAAATATACACAGTTATGTACTTGAAATGCAAAAAGAGATTGCAAAAGACAAAAGAGATTGCCCCACTCTATTACTCTATGTGTGAAAGAGAAAAATAATAAAACATTATTAGTTTGGACAGTGTCTGTATTGATAATTACCAATAGTTGGGTGTATTTACAGCGTAAGGGATATTTATTATAAAGGTAACACTCCCAGATACTGTGGCATATTCAACATTGATGTAAAATAATCTTTACAAGTATCTATAATTAGATTCAGTACTAGCTAGTGTTCGGATCAGTTACCGGTAAATGTTGGCTGTCTTTACAGCAATACCCAATAATTTTTAACGCTCCAACACTACCAGATTATAACAAACATCATTTGACTAACTAATAACACTTTACAGGTGGGCTTTTGTTAGCCTGGTTATATTATAGCTGCCATTGAAAAACACTGGACTTGCATGTTAATTAACGTTTATCACTGCCATCAGTAACTCTACTAAATAAAAAGCAACTGATTTGAAAAATATACTTTGTTGCTGAACGGATACATATGTATCAATATTTAATCAAAAGTGATCTTCATAGAAACTGACTCACATGATTTTAGTTGAGCGACTATTTAACCATTTAACTTTTTGATATTGTATCAAATATATCGGTTTCTACAATAACAACTGATATTTATTTTTGTTACTTTTTTCACCTGCGTTTGCATTTCTATTTGACATTTAATTCAATGGTAAAAACCTCATAAGAGTGATATTTCTTTAAATGCCATTTTAAATACATTGCATATAATATTATTCTATATATATATATAACTGATACTAAGTTTAAGCTACTTTTAACAGTGTGTGTTTGTGTGTGCAGGAGTCGGTCTGGACTCCAGTTTTGTTGGCAAATATTATTAATAAAATTATCTAGTATCATGCATGTGCAAAACTAATAGTTCAATTTTTTTATTATTTTTTTCTTTCACACATAGAGTAATAGAGTGGGGCAATCTCTTTTGTCTTTTGCAATCTCTTTTTGCATTTCTAGTACATACATGAATTATTATCTAGAAATATATTTTTATATCTATCTATCTATCATGTATCTATCTATCTATCTATCTATCTTGTATCTATCTATCTATCTATCTATCTATCTATAATCTATCTACATACCATATGCAAACTCATCTGGAATTTAGGTTTATCATTAAAGGGACATGAAACCCCAAAAAATCTTTTATGATTCAGATAGAGAATACAATTTTAAACAACTTTTTAATTTACTTCTATTATCTAATCTGTTTCATTCTCTTGATATCATTTGTTGAAGGAGCAGCTATGCACTACTGGTTTCTAACTGAACACATGGGCAAGCCAATCACAATCAATATATATATACAGCCACCAATCAACAGCTAGGACCTAGGTTCTCTGCTGCTCCTGAGCTTGTCTAGATAAACATTTCATCAAAGAATAACAAGAGAAGGAAGCAAATTAAATAATAGAAATAAATTGTAAAATTGTTTAAAATTGTATTCTCTATCTAAATCATGAAATAATTTTTTTGGGTTTCATGTCCCTTTAAGATTATTATTAATACAAGGAGTTTTATATCAGTTTTATATATTTTTAACCTCTTACTATTTTAAGATATTTTTACTTTACTTTTAAAAACTGAAATTACTTTTCTATTTTTGCATTTAATAGTTCACATTATATATTTTTCAAGGTTCCCGATTAAACCTTACTTATTTTTAATTTTGTTTGTAAAATTGATCTCACTAATTTACTGTCTTATACCAAATATTACTTATTTGAATTATATAAAAATATGGTATGTTTTTATGGAATGAAAATTAATCCATATTTAGAGGGCTCGATTCTGCACACCTAATTATATATAAAAACTGTGCTCTCTTAAAATAATTGTTTAATTTTAATATTCTTCAGTCTTTTACCTGTAAGCGGTTAATCAGCAATTTGATCTGTGCTAAGATGTAACTGAATGTATTGCTTTACATTGTGTTGCCTGAACTTCTCCTAATAAAAAAGAAAAAATAATAATATTTATTATCAATAAATTCTTTCACTTATAACCAGTTTGTCAATATTTATTTTCTAAAATCTGTTACTTTGGTCATTGTGGTTGAACATTTATTATAACAGCTCCTGGTTTATAAGGATTTGACATAGTAATATAGGTTTTGAATAAAAAAAATCTGGTTATACCTGTATTATGGTTCCATTTCCCTGTTTATTGTATTTAAATTCCTACCTTCAATTCAAGTTGTAAGAAATTGTATTTTGATTTGTTGCTCATCAGGTATCAGTTTGTTCTCAACTTGTTCAAACTTGTCTTACAGAAATCCTTTGTCAGTCAAATGAATTCTACTGTTTTTTTTTTGTAGTATTATTTTAAATTAAACCTGTAATAATTTCCTCAAATAAAATATTTATAGAAATTACAAAAAAAAATGAGCTATTTGTAAAAAAAAAAAGTACAATATTTTTTTAACAATTTTTTTTATTGATTCTATGCACAAGTTTATTCTAAAAATGTTTTACTCAAAATACTCTAGCTTTATAGAGTTATAATCTTTACTCTTGATTGAAAATATCCTTACAAATTTAAGAAACCAAACTGAAGAATTACACCAAATAATGTGTTTTCATTTTTTATGTTTAATAATATTTGTTAAAACCTCATTACTAAATTTCCCATATTTATATTAAAATACATATATTTTATAGAAAACCAAATTAAATAGGGAAAGTAGGTTAGAAATTAACATTTACCTTGAACTGTAGACAAACACAATCTGTAGTTTATTCTCAAACGTTCCTGTCTTCCTGTCTTCCAGTCTCAAATATAATAGCATTTATAATAAAAGTGTAACACCCTAGAGTATTCAACATCAGCCAGACATGATAATTATAAAATGGAAAAAGGAATAGATTAGCTAAGCATTGATATACAAAAAAGGCTAAAAAAACACTAAAGTCTTGTAAGTATTATACAAAAATTAAATTTAATTAAACTGATTAAGATAGAGCTTGCAATTAAAACAAAAAGCATTCCTACGTATGTCTATTATAAAATTGTGCACAATATTTTATGTGCACACTTTCTGAGGCACCATCTCTTCAGTAGTTCATAGATAATAATATATATTAAAGGGGCAGTCTACTCCAGAATTGTTATTGTTTAAAAATATAGATAATCCCTTTATAACCCATTCCCCCAGTTTTGCATAACAAACAATGTTATATTAATATATTTTTTACCTTGTATCTAAGAGTCTGATATTCAAAAGCTCACCGGCATGAAGAGAAAATCAAGCAAAATCTTTTTTTTTTAACTTATATTCAACTAGATTACAAGTTTTGCGTTTCGGTTTTAACGCTGAAAAAATGGCCATTTCAGCATAAAAACTGAAATGCAGCCATTACTAGTCTTGTCAGTATAGCTGTACCGCAAACATTTTAGTCTGTAACGCAACGTCAGTCCCGCACTCAAAACATTTTTTAGCATGGGATTTCCATAGCGCTGCCATTGCAAGTTGTGCGATGAGGCTAAAATGCTTGGTTCCAGCCTATACCGACACGATCTGTTCTGCAATCTGAGACCAGTAGTTATGAGTTTAGCGCAACAAAACTGTTACACAAAACTCATAACTGAAGTGTTACAAAGTACACTAACACCCATAAACTACCTATTAACCCCTAAACCGAGGTCCTCCCACATCGCAAACACTAAATTAAATTTATTAACCCCTAATCTGCCGCTCCCGACATCACTGCCACTATAATAAAGTTATTATCCCCTATTCCCCCACACCCCAACATCGCCACACTATAATAAAGATATTAACCCCTATTCCGCTGCTCCCTGATATCGCCACCACTAAATAAAGTTATTAACCCCTAAACCTCTGGCCTCCCACATCTCCGCCACTAATTAAACCTTTAAACCCCTAAACCACCAGCCCCCCAGATCACAAAAAAACGAAATTAAACTATTAACCCCCAAACCTAACAACCCCCTAACTTTATATTAAAATTACAAGATATAGCAAGGGAGTAGAAAGAAGCGCAAAAAGAAAATATTTAATACACAGAAATTTAATATCAAATATAGGACATACTGTGATACCACTTTTGTGGTTTATCTGATTAGCTGTGGGTGTGGCCTACTTTATGTAGGACGCACAAAAAGAAAAATAAGATCCAGGGTCAATGAACACATTTATAATATTAAAATGGCTAAGGAAGATAAACCAATTAAACATAGCATTCCGGTTCACTTCCTAGAAAAACATAATTGTAACTCAGTATCTCTCAAGGTCAAAGTGATTGATTGGATACCTACCAATATACACAATAGGCTCCTTGCTTTAAGACAACAGGAGACCTATTGGATTTACAAGATTGGGAGTTTACACCCTAGGGGCCTTAACGTAGATCTAGATTTGGCTGCTCACATGTGAATGAATTAACTTTTTAATACCTTATATACTTTTAATTTTTTGATGTCGTTTGTTGAGTATATATGCATATGTATGTGTGTATATATATGTATGTATATATGTGTGTATGTACATGTGTATATATGTATGTTCATGTGTGTGTATATACATGTATGTATCTTTTATATATAATTATTATGAATTAATTAGTGGAAATTTTTATAAGAATTTTTAATAGATTTTCTAAATTGGTTATGGAATTTACTATTTTTAGCGTAGTTAGGGGTACATATGGTTTTTGGTATTTAGTATTTACTTATCAACTCTACAAATTTTGATTAGTATGATTAATGGTTATGAAAATGTTTACTGATGTTTTTTTCTAGGTGCAATATTTTCTATGTGCAATTTTATTTGTGATCCAGTTCAACATTTGATTATACGAATACTAAGAAATTAGCCTTTCTACAAATAAGTAATTAATTTTTTAATGAATCATTTTGATGTAGTCAAAGTTTTTAAAGTGTTGCTAGGTTTTTATTAATGTATTAAATATTTATATGTATTGCAGTTATTTAAATGTTATCTAAATGTTAATTCATGGTAAGATTGTAATTTTTGAAATGTTTTATATTGGCCAATAGAGGGCGCTCATACCTAAGATATAAAAGACGGTCTAATTGTTCTAACGGCATTCTGTTTGAACTCCTGAACATTTGTATCACCCTTGAAAAAGTTCGGCCGAGATCCGAACGAAACGCGTAGGGATATTGCTCTTTGGGACTATTTTGCTATCATCTGCTGTATGACTATCAGGCCAGAGAAAGGATCCATCAGAGGGGGACGCTCCAATCCAGCTCCACACTGACATCAGACGCCGAGCCAGGTTCTGCCGGCTTGTTTTTTCCATCGTAGACGGATCAGTTTGTTTGTTGAGCAGGACTCTGACCTGTGCCGCTGTACACCGGATGTATTTGTAATCCAGACGATCATTTCCACTTACCTGAGTGTAAGTTTTTATGTTTATTTGTTTTATTTGCCTTAATAAATTACTCAAGCTTGGTTTTCTTTTTGCGCTTCTTTCTACTCCCTTGCTATAGCTGTTCCATTATCCGGGTGATTAGAAGAAAGATCATCCAAAGAGAAGCTGCATCAACCTGGGTAATTGTGCTATATCACCGCTAAGGACTTGAAAAACGTGTTTTCCTGTGCCTTTTCATGGACATTTTGGTAGCTGGTTTATTTCATTTTATGTACTAACATTGTTATTATATTTTATAGATTGTGTATATATATTTTTTTAAGAATTTGCTCAATATTGGTTACGTGGTTATATATTCTTTTATGTGGGGTTTTTGTTAATATACTCAATCATTATTATTATTAATATATTTAAATAGGAAATTGTTGGCTGTTTTAGCGCGGATATATCTTTTAGGTGTATAAAATTACAAGATCCCTATCTTAAAATAAATAAAAGCTTACCTGTGAAATTAAAAACACCTACGTTTTAAGCTATATATTAAACTAACATTACTATTATACTAAAATTAAATAAACTAAATTACATATTAAAAAACCTAACACTACACAAATAATTTAAATCTACAGTTAAAAAAAATACTAAATTACAAAAAATAAAAAACGCTAAATTACGAAAAATAGCAAACAAAATTATCCAAAATAAAAACAATACACCTAATCTAATAGCCCTATAAAAATAAAAAGCCCCCCCAAAATGAACCCCCCCCAGCCTATAATAAACTACCAATAGCCCATAAAAGGGCCTTTTGAAGGGCATTTCCCTAAAGAAATCAGCTCTTTTCTCTGAAAAAAAATACAAATACCCCCAATAGTAAAACCCACCACCCAACCAACCCCCGAAAATAAAAAACCTAACTCTAATAAAAACATAATCTACCCATTGTCCTGAAAAGGGCATTTGTGTGGGCATTGCCGTTAAAAGGGCATTCATTTTTCATTGCCCTGAAAAGAGCATTTAGCTCTTTTAAGATAGCCCAAACCCTAATCTAAAAAAAACCTGACACTAACCCCCGACGATCCACTTACAGTTTTTGAAGTCCGGACATCCAGGTGGCGAAAAGTCTTCATCCAGGCAGCAAGGTCTTCATCCAGGTGGCGAGGCCTTCATCCATCCAGGCGGTGTCTTCTATCTTCATCCAGACGGCATCTTCTATCTTCATCCCAGCCGTGCGGAATGGGTCCATCCTTCAAGACATCCGTCATGGAGCGTCCTCTTCATACAGTTGCCGCCGTACACTGAATCTTCACTGCAAGGGAGCCGTTTCAAAATCGAAATTCAAATCGAAATTCAAATCAGCCAATAGGATAAGAGCTACTGAAATCCTATTGGCTGTTCAAATCAGCCAATAGGATGAGAGCTACTGAAATTTTATTGGCTGATTTGAATAGCCAATAGAATTTCAGTAGCTCTCATTCTATTGGCTGATTTGAACAGCCAATAGGATTTCACTGGCTCTCATCCGATTGGCATAATAGGTGGAGATATTGAAGATGAAATAATTGTGGGTAAGTATAAATTCTGTACGTTTACTGACTGTAGAAGCACTATATGTCTGGTTAGAGCTGTCTGAGGAAATACAAATTAAGTAGGCATCAATACCATCTTTATGTGGAATATTGCTGTACAGGGATTCCACATCCATTGTCACAAGTATAGTATCCTCTGGCAATTCTGTTATGTGGCTGATTGTGTTAAGAAAACCAGCTAGTGGTATTAATAACTAAGGGCTTAAGAATATTCTCCACTAAGCCCGATATTTGCTCAGTCAAAGTTTCCATGCCAGTTATTATTGGTCTCCTGGGTTCCCTGGTTTGTGGATTTTTGGGAGCATGAAGAATGTCCCTATGCTAGGGTTAGAGGGCACCAGTTTGTCCAGTTTATGTTGCGTGTGTTTAGGGAATGTTTTTATTAGTTTTCTAAGTTGCAAAGTGTATTCCTGGGTGGGGTCCTTTTCCATTTTCTTTGTAATAAGTTTGGTCTGATAATTGTCTTTTTCCTTCTGTGATGTAGTTTTGTGTATTCATGATCACCAATGCTCCTCCCTTGTCTGCAGGCTTAATGGTAATATTTTCATTATTTCTTAAGTTTTTTATAGCGTTTTTTCCTAAATTTGAGAGGTTATACATTTTTTTTCTGCCGTGTGTTAAGCAGGGATGCTGTCCTCAACTGGAAGATTTCAATATAGCTGTCCAATTTGGTGTTGCATCCTGGTGCAGGTGTGAAGATTGTGTTATTTTTGCTTCCATTGTAGTCCTCTATATTGCTGGTATTTTCTTTGTCATAGAAAAATTATTTTAGCCAGTTATCTTCCTGTTAACTTCTATTATCAAATTTGCTTAGTTATCCTGTTATTCTTTGTTGAAGAGCTACCTAGGTAGCATTCACATGTCTGGGGTACTACATGAGATGAAATAGTGCTGCCATCTAGTGATCTTGCTAATCTATAACATTATTGCAAAACTGCTGCCATATAGTACTGCAGACATATGCACATTCCTGAATTTACCTTCATGCTTTTCAACAAAGGATAAGAAGAAAACAAAAAAATGGGATAACAAAAGGAAAAATTGGAAAGTTGTTTAAAATGGTATGTTCTATGAAAGAAAAAGTTGTGTTGTATGTCCCTTTAATATTGTGTATTATTCATTTTAAATCCCTGTATTTTAACACACATAAAAACACACACATACACATACATATACACACACACACATAAATATACACACACACAATACACACACACATACATATAGACACACACATAATACACACACACACATACACATACATATACACACACACATACATATACACATATACACACATACACATACAAACACACACATACATATAAACACAAACACACATACACATACAAACACACACATACATATAAACACACACACATACATATACACACACACATACATATACACATATACACACATACACATACAAACACACACATACATATAAACACAAACACACATACACATACAAACACACACATACATATAAACACACACACATACATATACACACACACACATACATATACACATATACACACATACACACACACATACATATACACATATACACACATACACACACATACATATAAACACACACATAAATGTAAACACACACACACACAGACATATACACACACACACACACACATACAAACACACACATACATATAAACACACACACATACATATACACACACACATACATATACACACATACACACACATACATATAAACACACACATAAATATAAACACACATACATATAAACACACACACACATACATATACACACACATACATATACACATATACACACATACATTGCACACATACATATAAACACACACACACACATATACACACATACACATACAAACACACACACACATACATATAAACACACACACACACATATACACACATACAAACACACACATACATATAAACACACACACACATACATATAAACACACACACACACACATACATATACATACACACACATACATATACACACATACACACACATACACATACACACATACACACACACACACACACACACATACACACACACACACACACACCAACAAGCACACACATACACACACAAAAACACACACATACAAACATCCAAACACACACACACACACACACATACAAGCACACACACACACACAGACAAACACACACACACATACAAACACACACACACACACACACACACACACACACACACACACACATACAAACACACACACATACCCACAAACACACATACACACACACATACCCACTAAACCTAGTATACTTTGCTAGTCCAACTTTAACTGTTAACTCCTATACCGCAGGGCACCCTAATAGATCTTAATCCCCCACTGATACTACCTTTAATCCACTCCCTGTTTAACACTACCCCATGTGTCCACCTTAATCCTAATCCCCCCATCTATGACCCAATAATGTAACCTCCCCCTATGTTATCCTTTCACCAACAAAAAATAACCCCTCCAACTAACCACCCCCATATTACATCACATTACTTTAAAAGTAAAAAAGAAAAATTATATTCTGAAAAAAATATTACTGAAGTATCTTGAAATGTCTTCTCGCCAACAGGTCCTCTTTTTTATGTTCCTTATAATTTTTTGCCTCTTCCATAAGGGTTCCTCCATCTTTTTATAGAAAATGTTGCAATACTTTTTCTCAAATACTTTCTCACTTCAAACATTGAAGTCAGGGGGTAATTGGGAAATATTGACCATAACATAAATCTGAAATGGGGGTGGGGGGAGTGGTTAGTTAGTGAGGATCAGTTGAAGGCAGACTTTTCAAACTCTTTTTTTATTCAGTATATAGCAAGGAAGAACCAAACAAGTGACACAAAGCAGATGTGATTCCCATATTTAAAAAGGGTTCAAAAGATCAGCCAGGAAATTACAGACCTGTACACTTAGGTACTAATTCTATCAAGAAAGAGGGATAAAAGCAAAGAGTATATCCTGTGGGCAAAAAAAGATGATGGGATAGATTATAGGACTATGAAACCAAAAGAACATATTTTGTGATTCAGACAGCATACCATTTAAAAAAAAAGCTTCCAATTTATTTCTATTATCAAATTTGCTTTGTTCCTATGATATTCTTTGTTGATGAGATACCTAGGGAGGTGTCTGGAGCACTACATGACAGGGAATAGTGCTGCCCTCTAGTGCTCTTCTTAATGTATAATATTAGTACTACATGACAGGAAATAGTGCTGCCCTCTAGTGCTCTTGTTAATGTATAATATTAGTACTACATGACAGGAAATAGTGCTGGCCTCTAGTGCTCTTGCTAATGTATAACATTAGTACTACATGACAGGAAATAGTGCTGGCCTCTAGTGCTCTTGCTAATGTATAACATTTGTACTACATGACAGGAAATAGTGCTGCCATCTAGTGCTCTTGCTAATATATAACATTAGTACTACATAACAGGAAATAGTGCTGCCCTCTAGTGCTTTTGCTAATGTATAACATTAGTACTACATGACAGGAAATAGTGCTGCCATCTAGTGCTCTTGCTAATGTATAACATTAGTGCTACATGACAGGAAATAGTGCTGCCCTCTAGTGCTCTTGTTAATGTATAACATTAGTACTACATGACAGGAAATAGTGCTGCCCTCTAGTGCTCTTGTTAATGTATAATATTAGTACTGCATGACAGGAAATAGTGCTGGCCTCTAGTGCTCTTGCTAATGTATAACATTAGTACTACATGACAGGAAATAGTGCTGCCATCTAGTGCTCTTGTTAATGTATAACATTAGTACTACATGACAGGAAATAGTGCTGGCCTCTAGTGCTCTTGCTAATGTATAACATTAGTACTACATGACAGGAAATAGTGCTGCCATCTAGTGCTCTTGCTAATGTATAACATTAGTACTACATGACAGGAAATAGTGCTGCCCTCTTGTGCTCTTGCTAATGTATAACATTAGTAATACATGACAGGAAATAGTGCTGCCATCTAGTGCTACTGCTAATGTTTAACATTAGTACTACATGACAGGAAATAGTGCTGCCCTCTAGTGCTCTTGTTAATGTATAATATTAGTACTACATGACTGGAAATAGTGCTGCCCTCGAGTGTTCTTGCTAATGTATAACATTAGTACTACATGACAGGAAATAGTGCTGCCCTCTAGTGCTCTTGCTAATGTATTACATTAGTAATACATGACAGGAAATAGCGCTGCCATCTAGTGCTACTGCTAATGTATAACATTAGTACTACATGACAGGAAATAGTGCTGCCATCTAGTGATCTTGCTAATGTATAACATTAGTACTACATGACAGGAGATAGTGCTGCCCTCTAGTGCTCTTGCTAATGTATTACATTAGTACTACATGACAGGAAATACTGCTGCCCTCTAGTGCTCTTGCTAATGTATAACATTAGTACTACATGACAGGAAATAGTGCTGCCATCTAGTGCTCATGCTAATGTATAACATTAGTACTACATGACAGGAAATAGTGCTGCCCTCTAGTGCTCTTGCTAATGTATAACATTAGCACCACATGACAGAAAATAGTGCTGCCATCTAGTGCTCTTGCTAGTGTATAGCATTAATACTATATGACAGGAAATAGTGCTGCCATCTAGTGCTCTTGCTAATGTATAACATTAGCACCACATGACAGGAGATAGTGCTGCCCTCTACTGCTCTTGCTAATGTATAACATTAGCACCACATGACAGAAAATAGTGCTGCCATCTAGTGCTCTTGCTAGTTTATAACATTAGTACTACATGACAGGAAATAGTGCTGCCATCTAGTGCTCTTGCTAATGTATAACATTAGTACTACATGACAGGAAATAGCACTGCCATCTAGTGCTCTTGCTAATGTATAACATTAGTACTACATGACAGGAAATAGTGCTGCCATCTAGTGCTCTTGCTAATGTATAACATTAGTACTACATGACAGGAAATAGTGCTGCCATCTAGTGCTCTTGCTAATGTATAACATTAGTACTACATGACAGGAAATAGTGCTCCCATCTAGTGCTCTTGTTAATGTATAACATTAGTACTACATGACAGGAAATAGTGCTGCCATCTAGTGCTCTTAATAATGTATAACATTAGTACTACATGACAGGAAATAGTGCTGCCCTCTTGTGCTCTTGCTAATGTATAACATTAGTAATACATGACAGGAAATAGTGCTGCCATCTAGTGCTACTGCTAATGTTTAACATTGGTACTACATGACAGGAAATAGTGCTGCCCTCTAGTGCTCTTGTTAATGTATAATATTAGTACTACATGACAGGAAATAGTGCTGCCCTCTAGTGCTCTTGTTAATGTATAATATTAGTACTACATGACTGGAAATAGTGCTGCCCTCGAGTGCTCTTGCTAATGTATAACATTAGTACTACATGACAGGAAATAGTGCTGCCCTCTAGTGCTCTTGCTAATGTATTACATTAGTAATACATGACAGGAAATAGTGCTGCCATCTAGTGCTACTGCTAATGTATAACATTAGTACTACATGACAGGAAATAGTGCTGCCATCTAGTGCTCTTGCTAATGTATAACATTAGCACCACATGACAGGAAATAGTGCTGCCCTCTAGTGCTCTTGCTAATGTATAACATTAGCACCACATGACAGGAAATAGTGCTGCCATCTAGTGCTCTTGCTAGTGTATAACATTAGTACTATATGACAGGAAATAGTGCTGCCATCTAATGCTCTTGCTAATGTATAACATTAGCACCACATGACAGGAAATAGTGCTGCTCTCTAGTGCTCTTGCTAATGTATAACATTAGCACCACATGACAGGAAATAGTGCTGCCATCTAGTGCTCTTGCTAGTTTATAACATTAGTACTACATGACAGGAAATAGTGCTGCCATCTAGTGCTCTTGCTAATGTATAACATTAGTACTACATGACAGGAAATAGCGCTGCCATCTAGTGCTCTTGCTAATGTTTAACGTTAGTACTACATGACAGGAAATAGTGCTGCCATCTAGTGCTCTTGCTAATGTATAACATTAGTACTACATGACAGGAAATAGTGCTGCCATCTAGTGCTCTTGCTAATGTATAACATTAGTACTGCATGACAGGAAATAGTGCTGCCATCTAGTGCTCTTGTTAATGTATAACATTAGTACTACATGACAGGAAATAGTGCTGCCCTCTAGTGCTCTTGTTAATGTATAACATTAGTACTACATGACAGGAAATAGTGCTGCCATCTAGTGCTCTTGCTAATGTATAACATTAGTACTACATGACAGTAAATAGTGCTGCCATCTAGTGCTCCTGCTAAGGTATAACATTAGTACTACATGACAGGAAATAGTGCTGCCATCTAGTGCTCTTGCTAATGTATAATATTAGTACTACATGACAGGAAATAGTGCTGCCATCTAGTGCTCTTGCTAATGTATAACATTAGTACTACATGACAGGAAATAGTGCTGCCATCTAGTGCTCTTGTTAATGTATAACATTAGTACTGCATGACAGGAAATAGTGCTGCCATCTAGTGTTCTTGTTAATGTATAACATTAGTACCACATGACAGGAAATAGTGCTGCCATCTAGTGCTCTTGCTAATGTATAACATTAGTACTACATGACATGACATAGTGCTGCCATCTAGTGCTCTTGCTAATGTATAACATTAGTACTATATGATAGGAAATAGTGCTGCCATCTAGTGCTCTTGCTAATGTATAAAATTAGTACTACATGACAGGAAATAGTGCTGCCATCTAGTGCTCTTGCTAATGTATAACATTAGTACTACATGACAGGAAATAGTGCTGCCATCTAGTGCTCTTGTTAATGTATAGCATTAGTACCACATGACAGGAAATAGTGCTGCCATCTAGTGCTCTTGCTAATGTATAACATTAGTACTACATGACAGTAAATAGTGCTGCCATCTAGTGCTCTTGCTAGTGTATAACATTAGTACTACATGACAGAAAATAGTGCTGCCCTCTAGTGCTCTTGCTAATGTATAACATAAGTACTACATGACAGTAAATAGTGCTGCCATCTAGTGCTCTTGCTAATGTATAACATTAGTACTGCATGAGAGGAAATAGTGCTGCCCTCTAGTGCTCTTGCTAATGTATAACATTAGTACTACATGACAGTAAATAGTGCTGCCATCTAGTGCTCTTGCTAATGTATAACATTAGTACTACATGACAGGAAATAGTGCTGCCATCTAGTGCTCTTGCTAATGTATAACATTAGTACTACATGACAGGAAATAGTGCTGCCATCTAGTGCTCTTGCTAATGTATAACATCAGTACTACATGACAGGAAATAGTGCTGCCCTCTAGTGCTCTTGTTAATGTATAACATTAGTACTACATGACAGGAAATAGTGCTGCCCTCTAGTGCTCTTGCAAATGGATAACATGATTGCAAAACTGCTGCTGTTTAGTGCTCCAGGCATGTGCATGCTCCTGAGCTTATGTCCCTGCTTTTCAACAAAAAATATCAAAGAATAAAGTAAATTAGAATGCCCTATCTGAATCATGAAGGAAACATTTTGAATTTAATGTTCCTTTAACATGCGTGGCGGGAAAATTGACAGATTATTATGGTATAATATTCAGGAGTACATTGTTATCAACGTCAGTAGAAGTCAACAAGACTTTGTGAAGGACAGATCATGTAAAACTAACCTAATTGCATTATATGAGGAGGTTAGTAAAATTAGACTGGGTGTTGCGGTGGATGTGATATAGTTAGATTTTGCTAAAGCATTTGAGTTCCACACCGGGTTGAAAACTGGCTTAAAGCTAGAGAGCAGAGAGTTTTTATCAATGGAAAATTCTCAATTTGGGCACAAGTGGTAAGTAGAGTGCCTCAGGGTTCTGTCTTGGGTCCACTTTTCTTGATTCTGTTTATAAATAATTTTGAAGGGGGGGGTTGAAATTGAACTGACCATGTTTGCAGAGGATACAAAATTAAGTAAAGTAATACAGTATGAACGGAAAGTTATTTCTCTAAATGGGAGATTGAATAAAGTGGGGGATAGGGCAAGCAATTGCCAAATGAGATTAGATAAATTTAAAGTTATACATTTTGGTAGCAAAAATAAGTATGGCAAACATGCAATTTATACTTTCAGGGCCAGATTATAAGTGGAGCACTAACTGTTGCACACAAGCGATATCTGGTTTATTGCGGGTTTTTGCAAGCTTCTGAAGTAGTGCTTGTATTACAAGTTGAAAGTAAGCGCGTTCACTCAAGCACATTTTAATTTAATGCATATCAGATTAGCGCAACCTCCGAGTTCTGGTTAACTGTTGCACACAAGCGATATCTGGTTTATTGCGGGTGTTTGCAAGCTTCTGAAGTAGTGCTTGTATTACAAGTTGAAAGTAAGCGCGTTCACTCAAGCGCATTTTAATTTAATGCACATCAGATTAGCGCAACCTCAGAGTTCTGGTTAACTGTTACACTCGAAATAAAAGTTAGCACAAAATACATAAAAAATACATTACAGAGTACAGTTACACTCATAATAACATCATCTAATAAAAAATATTTAAAAAATAGCAATAAAAAGTTATAGGCCAGATGACAAGTGGAGCTCTATTTAATGCTTCCAATTGAGTGTTAACTGTGCTAGAAGTAAGCTTTTTGTGCTTGTTGGGTTGCGCTCGTATTACAAGTTCAAGGTAAAAATATATTGCTTGCACGCTAATCCTACACATGTAAAAAGCTGAACCTAGAATATTGCGCTTGCGATAACCTATCCCATTGAAGTCAATGGAGCAAACATTTGCATATTCTCAATTACACACGAAGTTCGAGTTCTCCTCCCCTGTAAATTTTGTCTTTCTCATTCAGCAACAGCCGATGTCACAAGAGGAACACAGAGAGCTGCGGTGTGTGAGTGTTTGGAGCAGCTAGCAGAACGGTGCAGTTGATCACGTCTGTGGGGAGCCTAAATACTGCCTGATTATTGGATTCTAGCACAGCTCTGGATCCCTGAATGGTGAAGAAGCATTGTTATCCCTACTCCGGGCCTGGCGCTCCTTTGGCGCCTCAAGACATCTAAGCGAGTTTGGGTAAGCGTAGTGGTGCCCGTGCAGACAGGTGAACTGCCCTTTCACCAAGTAGTAATCCAAAACAAAGAGGATCTCCACAGCTTTCCAATGATAAGAATAATCTTTATTAGGACATATAAGATAGCGATGTTTCGAGGTTAACACCTCTTAATCATGCATAGGCTGACTCTCTACTGAGCAATCTTTTATACCTATTGTTTTGGCGCCACAAGGCCCACAAACCTGGAAAAGGTGTAACAATAGCGACACCTACTGGTAAACATTTATATTACAATTAAAAAAACAATTCATATATATACATACTTTAAAATTAATTTATGATAAGACAAATATTATATACCATTATGTAAGGGAATAGTAAACATTTTTTCATTAGTTGGTTTTTTCCTACACCTACATATTACATATTTTTAATAGTTAAATGCTGGCAATCAAAATAGTTTGTTAGCAATAATAATAAACTATTAAAATTCTACCTAAATGATTATGATATTAATTTAGAAATTTGGATTTTTTTTTTAGAAAAGTTCATTTTATTTGGTGAAAAAATTATTTGGCAAAATTTTTTATTTGGCAAAAAATGTTTTTTTGAAATAAATAAATTGGGGAAATACTTGCTATAGTTTCTTAGTTGGATGCTCTTATCTGTATAAAGACCAATTATAAGTAGACAGACATATCTAATTCTCTGTTAAGACCCCTAGGGATCATGGTGTCTAACTTATAAATCCACCAAGATTCTTTTTGTTTTAATAGTTTTTCTCTATCTTGGCCATTTCTTTGTACTTTTATACGGTCAATGACCTGCCATCTCATTTGGCTAATATTATGGCCTTTCTCAATGAAGTTGCTAGATACAGGGGCTTCTTTGTTTTTACAACGTATATTAGAGCGGTATTGGCTCATTCTATCTTTTACCTTGCGGTTGGTCTCGCCCAGGTAAATTAGAAAACAGGGACACTTTATTAAGTATACCACATGTGTGGTGTCACATGTGTAGAAACCATTGATATCATACCTAGTGCCATTGTGTGGATGATGGAAAAATTTCCCTTTTATTATGGAACTACAACTCATGCAGTTTAAGCATGGGTATGTACCATAGTTTTTATTACTGATATATGTTTGTATGTTACCTTTACTAGGACCCACATCTGACTTGACCAGGTGATCTGTCAGATTTTTTGCACGCCTGTGCGCCATTAAGGGTGGATTCTTGAATATAGATATTTTGTCATTACAGTCACTTAGTATGTACCAATGTTTTTGTATGCTTTTTAATATCTCTTTACTAAAGTGACTGTACTGAGAAATAAAGACCATCCTATTCTCTTTTTGTTTAGAGACATTGTTCCTGCTATCATGCTTCAATATATCCCTCTTTTTTTCTTCAATAAGTTTTTTTGGATAGCCTCTTTCTATAAATTTATCTGCCATTTCATCTATACGTTGAATACAGTTTTGTTCACCGCTGACTTTTTACTCGGAGTAGTTGACTTTTTGGGATGGATTCTACCAAGGCTCTAGGGTGAAAACTTTCAAACTTAAGTAGGGTGTTTTTGTCTGTGCTCTTGGTGTATAGATCGAATTCTAGGACATTACCTGCTTTTTTGATCTTGGTATCTAGAAAGGTCACACTTTCTTCACTGAAAGTAATGGTTAGCTTGAGACCTTGTACTGCTGAATTTACCTCTCTAACAAATTCCTCCAAGGACCCAATGTCACCCCACCATATGCCAAAGACATCATCTATAAATCTCCACCATACGGAGCCATACTGTTTAAACATATTGTTCTCATAGATGATACTCTCCTCAATCTCGATCATGAAGAGATTGGCATATGATGGGGCGACATTGGATCCCATAGCTGTACCCCTTAGCTGTACATACCACTCATCTTCAAACAGAAAATAATTCCAAAATAAAATTAGTCTAAGCATCTCTTCAATGAACAAGCCTTGTTTTTCTGTACATACATTGTTGCTTAATAGATTTTTCATGATGATGGAAATGCCTGTCTCATGCTTTATGCATGTATACAGGCTTTTCACGTCCATAGTAAAAAGGATATATTTACTAGAGGGAAATTCCAAATTTCTGGCTTTTTCAAGGAAATGGTTAGTGTCCTTAATATACGATGACATTTTGTTAACTTCTGGCTGCAAAATTTTATCTACAAATATAGAGATATTAGAGAACACAGATTGAACACTGGAGTCCCATAGTCTCCATTGTTCAATCTGTGTTCTCTAATATCTCTATATTTGTAGATAAAATTTTGCAGCCAGAGGTTAACAAAATGTCATCGTATATTTAGGACACTAACCATTTCCTTGAAAAAGCCAGAAATTTGGAATTTCCCTCTAGTAAATATATCCTTTTTACTATGGACGTGAAAAGCCTGTATACACTACAATATTCTTTACAGATTCAGACGTAGTCTCAGTTGCATATTATACTAACAGTTCAACCCATGTCTAATCACAATCTTTTACATATCAGTATCTAACCTAGTATATATATATATATAAATAATAGCCCCACTAGCTCTATCTTCGTCAATAGGCATTATTAGATTATTTTTACTATGTCAATCAGCTGGTCTCCTACCACCCCCTTAACTTCAGCCTAGCATGCAATTAGCTTATTTTTATGTATCCACTAGTAACCCATGTGTGCCTGAGACTTTCCGAATGGATATGTCGCTTTGTTTTATTGAAGTTAGTTTGCCCTGAGTTATGATGCAACAGCTTACCTTGTTTTTCTAGGGAGGCATGTTTTTTGTGATATATGTTGTTTATCATATCCAAATAACCACCCCCCCCCCTTCACATATAATAAACCTCCTAGCTTAGGAGAGCTAACTACGCGGTTTATACTCTTCATAAGTAATTCTTACAGTACAACATAATGGAACGCATGTACCATTTATTCTTTGCATTGACTTATTCTTATTTCCCGACTATCAGTTAATATTGCTCACTCTCTCAGGTTATTAGTTGGGCCTAAAAATTATTTTCCATGCGTTTTCTTTTCATATTAGATCCATAAGTGGTCTCCTCTATCTCAAGATACCTTCCTATATTTTTACTATATGCTAGTCTGAGGTCCAGGAATTGCCTCATAAGTATCCTGGAAGGTTTATGTTTTCTTAGGCATAACTCATATGTATTGTATCTTTATGCTTACTTATGCTTATGGGATATTGTACCTAACTGGAATAACTGATGTGAATTTTCTGTATGCCTTTAATTTAAACCTCATTAAAAAAATAATAATAATTGAATGCTCTATCTGAATCATGAAAGAGAAATATTGGGTTTCATATCCCTTTAACACTGTCTGATAATAATTTTTTCAAATAAAAACACATTTATTCATTGTTTTTTAAAATTAAATATATATGTATCGTAAAGGGACAGTCAAGTCCAAAAAAAAAAACTTTCATGATTTAAATAGGGAATGTAATTTTAAAAAACTTCCCAATTTACTTTTATCACAAATTGTGCTTTGTTCTCTTGGTATTCTTAGTTGAAAGCTAATTCTAGGAGGTTCATATGCTAATTTCTTAGACATTGAAGACTGCCTCTAATCTGAATGCATTTTGACCACTAGAGGGCATTAGTTCATGTGTTTCATATAGATAACATTGAGCTCATGCACGTGAAGATACCCTGGAGCCAGCACTGATTTGCTAAAATGCAAGTCTGTCAAAAGATTTGAAATAAGGGGGCAGTCTGCAGAGGCTTAGATACAAGGTAAACACAGAGGTAAAAAGTGTATTTCTATAACAGTGTTGGTTATGCAAAACTGGGGAATGGGTAATAAAGGGATTATCTATGATTTTAAACAGCAAAAATTCTAGTGTTGACTGTCCCTTTAATATATACAAATGTATTTATGTATTAATATGTGTGTGTGACGTGCAGTCATAGGAGTCAGGTGAGGCAGCGCCATATAAATACATATAAATACATAAATATAGGCGTATATATATATATTTACATACATATAGACACATATAAATACATAAATATAGGCGTATATATATATATGTATCTATATTTACATACATATAGACACATATAAATACATAAATATAGGCGTATATATATATATCTATATTTACATACATATAGACACATATAAATACATAAATATAGGCGTATATATATATATATCTATATTTACATACATATAGACACATATAAATACATAAATATAAGCGTATATATATATCTATATTTACATACATATAGACACATATAAATACATAAATATAGGCGTATATATATATATCTATATTTACATACATATAGACACATATAAATACATAAATATAGGCGTATATATCTATATATCTATATTTACATACATATAGACACATATAAATACATAAATATAGGCGTATATATATATATATCTCTATCTATATTTACATACATATAGACACATATAAATACATAAATATAGGCGTATATATATATCTATCTATATTTTCATACATATAGACACATATAAATACATAAATATAAGCGTATATATATATATATATATATATATATATATATATGTTCCTTGTTTGCAAGAAGGCACTCACTGGTCTTTAGTGAAAAACAGCTTTTAATTCATGTTAGAAAGCAAGTACATCCATAACGTTTCGATGTCGTTTTGACATCTTTATCAAATGTTCTGCCAATATCAATCAACAATATAGAACAATCATGTTCCCAAAGTAGAGAAAATCGCTACTTTGGGAACATGATTGTTCTATATTGTTGATATTGGCAGAACATTTGATAAAGATGTCACAACGACATCGAAACGTTATGGATGTACTTGCTTTCTAACATGAATTAAAAGCTGTTTTTCACTAAAGACCAGTGAGTGCCTTCTTGCAAACAAGGAACGTACATATTTTATGTGAGGTGCACCCTGGCAGTTGTGGTAATGTAAGACTGTGCTTATCTCTTTTTGGAGGACATATATAAATATATATATATATATATATATATATATATATATATATATATATATATATAGGCAGAGATTGGTGTATGTGCACTCCCACCAACGTCCAACAACTACCAGGGTGCTGTACGGTAAATGATAAAGAAGCAAAGAGAAGCACTCACTGGATTTTCATCAAAAAGTGACCAAAACTTTAATGTAGATTGTGACATTTCGGGACAGCAACAGTCCCTTCCTCTGACAAACAAACACTGAACAAAAGCAGCCTTAAATAGGCTCCCAAATACACTCCCCTCAGGATCAGCCAATCCAGGCTGAATAATAAACACACCCATAAAGTGACCAATAAGAAAACATGATACAAAATTGTGTATGTGACTGTTATAACATAATCGACAAAAATGCTTTAAAAACAAATCCCCCTTGGGTCCCAATGCTGGTGGTCAAACCCCCTATCTGAAAGAAACATCCTATATAGTTGTCAATCGACTGAATTAATGAAATAATCATCAAATCCATTGTTTTATTGGTTATATTACAATAGATGATTTTATGACTTATTTCATTAATTCAGTCGATTGACAACTATATAGGATGTTTCTTTCAGATAGGGGGTTTGACCACCAGCATTGGGACCCAAGGGGGATTTGTTTTTAAAGCATTTTTGTCGATTATGTTATAACAGTCACATACACAATTTTGTATCATGTTTTCTTATTGGTCACTTTATGGGTGTGTTTATTATTCAGCCTGGATTGGCTGATCCTGAGGGGAGTGTATTTGGGAGCCTATTTAAGGCTGCTTTTGTTCAGTGTTTGTTTGTCAGAGGAAGGGACTGTTGCTGTCCCAAAACGTCACAATCTACATTAAAGTTTTGGTCACTTTTTGATGAAAATCCAGTGAGTGCTTCTCTTTGCTTCTTTATATATATATATATATATATATATATATATATATATATATATATATATATATATATATATATATATAAGCTTTAGAACAATATAGAAAAGGGAAAGGGCCACAGTAGAGCTATATGAGATACTGTGTAAAGTTGGGGGATTGCAGCACACGGTGGAGTATTCTCAATACTGTTATTAAAGTGAATGGCTAGGTACTTATCAGAGACAAATAAACAGTTGCACACATGCTCAAATATCACAACAACATATAGACACATATAAATACATAAATATAAGCGTATATATATATATATATATATATTTATTTACATACATATAGACACATATAAATACATAAATATAAGCGTATATATATATTTAGATACATATAGACACATATAATTACATAAATATAGGCGTATCAACTGTAATGGGATGCAGATGGGTCCCACCTTTCAACACCCACATTGCAACAATCGCTATAGGATACAACACAGAGTCACATGCAGCAGCACCTATGTGGTCTATATCCTGATTTGTCCGTGCTCCCTTGTCTATGTAGGGAAAACCATCACAACGTTCCGTGAAACAATGGCTAATCATAGACACGCCATTAGGGATGCCATCAAAAAGGGCACTTCAGATCAACCAGTGGCACGCCACTTTGCACAACTGAAACACAGTGTCTCTAGTTTGAGGACCATGATCATAGATCATATACCACCTCTAACCAGGGCGGTGATCGTGGCAGAATTCTACTTCAACGAGAAACCAAATGGAGTTACACTCTTGACACTGTGGAGCCTAGGGGACCTAACATACAACTTGACTATGGCCCCTTTATAGGATAAAGACACAGCTTACAGAAATTGGTAGTAGTCACAAAACAGTGCTGGTCTGCTCCTTTTTTGTTCTTCAACTAACGCCTATCCCCCTGTATCAGATCAATGCCATTTCTTATATTTGATTGGCATGTATGATCTGTGGCGTATGAGATTCCCATATATTTATCACACGTTTATACTAAATGTTTAAGCAAACCCTCCAAACCAGCAGCATATGATGTATAATTTCTAGCCTCACATTAAACATGTACAATTTCATGGATTTAATGTGTCCTCTGCAAACAGGGCTTTGCTTTTAACATCGATATGGGACTTCTGCAGATCTGCACAGAAACGCTTCCACTAGCCTGATACGTCACACAGCAGTGAATATGCAAATGAGCCATGTGCTACACACAGCTCATTTATGTGTAGTGTGATAGGAGCGCCTAAAGGTGGATTCCTGCTGCTAAAAAAGTTCTTCCCTCAAAGAGAACTAAATGGTGGATAAGAAGAAAAAATGGGGTTTATTTAGCAGCGCTAAAAAAAGCTAGGAAATGATGATACCAATCTAATTTATGTTTTATACAATCTATTTTATTTAAAAATTCTTATAACACATAAAAACAACAGCAAATGCTTTTCCTAATTAATAAAGGGACGTCTCCCTTATACAACACTTATAAAAACAGACTAGAACCATATAATCCTAGAATTTCAGGTATAAAGGAATTAATTCTATAGATAACATATGGCAAGCAACAAATGGTGAATTAAATATTTAAAAGGCACAAATGTATCAATCCTAATAGCTTTACAGTTCTTCAGTAACAAATTCAGTTATAAAGTTACACAGTTACTTTCCTTGGACATATAATTGGCTCAGGTGTGCTGGATAGTTAAAAAGGCAAAAAACAGCCAATATTCTGATTTAGGTGCCAAAGCAATCGTGGTTAATGGAAATGGTTAATTTAACAGATGAATACCTTGATGTCTTTAAAGTTCAGTTTGCGTGTTTTAAAAAACGTAGTGCAAATTAGTGTAGAGGTACCTTAATCTGTCCTGGTTGCAACCGCTGATTATCTTCACTGTGAGGGATTCACAGACTGTTTGTTCCTGGTGCTTCTGATAAGTCACCTGACCTTCTCTTTGATTCAGAGGTCAGGGGTGATGATCCGTTCTGGTGATGTAGTTATCCTTTTTTTTGTTTTCCTTTCTTCTTATAGCCCAAATATTGTTTTCATCTGGGTTCCCTCAGACTTCTTAAGGTTTGAAGAAATCTTTGGTCAGTGTTTAGCAGTAACACCGTATTCCCTGAAGTTACCAAAGGTAGATTTTAACTTGCAGGGTCAGGAGAAAAGTTTAAAGTTGCAGGGTCACACAGCTTTGTGACAGTAGTAAATGAAGTTTAGTAGAGTGTAGCAGGTCCCATTCAACGCGTTTCACCCTTCTGGGCTTTATCAAGAATGCTTATCCTGCTAGCTTCTGGCTTTTTAAAGGTATGAATGTGTTTTGATTGGTTCCTTCATTTCCTTTTGATTTCTATCAACACCTGTGTGGCTTCCAATGTAAAGGTGGACTTTATTTAAGTTGGTAATGATTGTTTCTGTGTTGTTATTTAGTTACATGATACACAAGGAAGAGAACTTATCATTTCTGCTTTATTAGCATTCACACAATTCAACTTATATATTTCAATTCTAAAGTGCCTTTATTAGATAATATACATTTAGATCGTGCAAACTTAAAATTACCTAAACTGAAACGAAAATATAAGAATCAGAATTACCATTCCCATATCTAGAATTATTGTAAGTGGGTAAAAATTAATGATATATATATATTCCTTTTCAACAAAGGATAGTAAGTTCAACAATTTATAAATTTGTAACAATTTAAAAATGGACGAAACGAAAATATAAGAATCAGAATCATCATTCCCATATCTAGAATTATTGTTAGTGGGTAAATGTTAACGATATATACATATTCCTTTTCAACAAAGGATAGTAAGTTCAACAATTTATACATTTGTAACAATTTAAAAATGGACGAAACGAAAATATAAGAATCAGAATCATCATTCCCATATCTAGAATTATTGTTAGTGGGTAGAAATTAACGATATATACATATTCCTTTTCAACAAAGGATAGTAAGTTCAACAATTTATAAATTTGTAACAATTTAAAAATGGACGAAACGAAAATATAAGAATCAGAATCATCATTCCCATATCTAGAATTATTGTTAGAGGGTAAAAATTAACGATATATACATATTCCTTTTCAACAAAGGATAGTAAGTTCAACAATTTATAAATTAACAATTTAAAAATGGATGTACAATTAAATCAGAAATTATCAATCCCATAACTAGAGTTATTGCTAGTGGGTAAAAATATGGCTTATTCAATTAATTTATTTATTTTAGGGGGATAAAAATTCCTTTTTAATTACTAGAAAAATGAATTTATATAGGGCTTGTACTATCTTTGCCCAAGATAAATTGAAATGTTATTGCTTATTTAATGTATGTGAGTATTTTCTATATAAGTGGCTGATTTAACCTGGAAAATGTTCGCATATTGTAAGAGACTTTTATAAGAAGGGGGAAATGTCTATCTCAGAGTTCAAGCCTCCAGGTTGGAGGGTATTCATTAGGTATATAATTTCAGCTTCTGCCTTTAGGAGTTTATTTTCCCAGTTTCCCCCTCTCCAGTCGGGGTGAACTTTTTTAATTCCCCAATATTTAAAACCTGAAAAAGAATGGAGAATAGACACCATGAATAGATTTACACTATTAGAAGAGAAAGAACAACAAAAAAACATGAATTATTTTTTAGAGATGAGCCCACAAAGACCCAGCACTTCAAAACAAACAGAACATTCAAAAGACCCACCAGTGGGAATGAGAAAAAGAATAAGAGAGGATGTAGAGGAGGAAAAAGAAAAAGACAGGGAAATAAAAAGAGTGAAATAAAAATACAACAAAAAAGTGGCATTTTCAATATTAGTAAAAAAACTTTAACCACAGAGGAAGAAAGAGTGTTAAACTTAGGCCTTAGCTATGCTCCCTCTACGAGATTAAACAAATTCAACACACACATACATGTGAGCCAGTTTGTAAGGAAGTTAACCTTGAAAAAATATTTCCTACGGGATCCAATAGAGAGAAATTGGCAACAACCAAAAGAGACACCCACCATATCGCCTATGGCCTCAAATAGTAACATAGTAATACCACAAGTAATTCATTCAAAAATGAAACCGAAATCCACTTTTTATCCGACAAATGAAAAAGGAAGGAATATTGAATTATTCGAAAAATTGGTTCAGGAAGATATTAAGAAAATAAAAACTAACAATAAGATACCAAAAAATTTAACTTACAAAGAAAGAACAGTTCTTAAAGAATTGCAAAATGATACCAGCATAGTAATTAAACCAGCAGATAAAGGGGGTGGGGTTGTAATCATGGACAGAGATAAATATATAGAAGAAGCACAAAGATTACTTAATGAAGGGGATACATATCAGGAACTAAAACTAAATCCAACCAAGAAATTTCTGGGTGAACTAACCAAATTATTAGAGGATGCAAGAGAAAAACAAATTATAAATAAAAAAGAATTTGATTTTCTATTTACAAAATTTCCAAAAATACCAATTCTATATTTCTTACCAAAGATTCATAAAAATCTAAATAATCCCCCCGGTAGACCCATAATATCGGGTATTAACTCCCTCACCTCCAACCTCTCGAAATACATAGATGGATACCTACAGGGCTATGTTAAAAAATTACCCTCTTACCTAAAGGATACCACTGACATCTTGAAAAAATTAGAGGTAATTAAGTTGGAATCACACTACACATTAGTGACATGCGATGTTTCGTCGCTTTACACCAATATAAGTCATGATTTGGGACTGATGGCAATCTCAAATACCCTAGATAGGGACAACAAACTATGTATGGAACAAAAGAAATTCATAGAGGATGGAATAAAATTCATCCTAGGCCATAATTATTTCTCATTTGAGGACAAATTTTACATTCAAAAGAAGGGAACAGCTATGGGCACAAGATTCGCACCCAGCTATGCCAATCTCTTTATGGGATATTGGGAGGAAGGTTTCTTCCCTAGGCATAGTCTGGGCACGGATCTTGTGCTCTATAGCAGATACATAGATGACCTGTTCTTTATATGGGGGGGTAGTGAAACTGATCTAAACACTATTCTGACAGATATGAATAAAAATGAAATGGGACTATCCTTTACCAGTAACTATAGCAAAAGCCAAATCACCTTCTTGGACTTAGATATCGAAATTGTAGAAAACCAATTAATAACCAAAACACATTTTAAAAAGGTGGATGCCAATAATCTAATCCATTATAACAGCTGCCACATGAAAAAGTGGAAAGACAATGTCCCTAAAGGGCAATATTTAAGAATTAAACGGAATTGCTCAAGAATGACAGATTATCAGGATCAAATAAAGATCTTAGAAAGGAAATTCTTAGAAAGAGAATATAGTCCAGAAGTAATCAATGAAGCTAAACAAGAGGTAGATAAGAAAGTAAGGAGGGACCTCTTAGAATATAAAACAAAAGATATCAAAGAAAATCGAGATGAAATTAATGTGCCCTTTATAACTGAGTTCAGTCATGACAACCTAAACATCCAAAGAGTTTTAAAAAAACATTGGCACTTAGTACAAACTGATCCCATCATAGGGGGAAAAGTGGGGGAAAACCCAAAAATAATATATAGGAAAGCACAGAATTTGAAGAGCCTACTAGCTCCCAGTCAATTGAAAAGCATAAAGAAGAAAGACACTCAAAGGTGCCTAGACGGAAATCCTTTAAATGGTTTTTTCCCCTGTTTTAGATGCCGGGCCTGTAAATTTAGTAGTAAACAAAAGATTTTAAAATCAAAAAGTGGAAACTTTACTTTCAAAATAAGAGACACAATTAGATGTCAAGATAAAGGCGTTATTTACGCCATTCAATGTTCATGTAAAAAAATTTACATAGGAGAAACAACCAGAATGCTCCATGAAAGGATAAGGGAGCACCTCTCTTGCATAGATAGGGGTAACCTTGACCCTTATATCTATCGCCACTTTAGGGAAGTACACAACAACAACCTTAAAGATTTTAAATATTGGGGAATTAAAAAAGTTCACCCCGACTGGAGAGGGGGAAACTGGGAAAATAAACTCCTAAAGGCAGAAGCTGAAATTATATACCTAATGAATACCCTCCAACCTGGAGGCTTGAACTCTGAGATAGACATTTCCCCCTTCTTATAAAAGTCTCTTACAATATGCGAACATTTTCCAGGTTAAATCAGCCACTTATATAGAAAATACTCACATACATTAAATAAGCAATAACATTTCAATTTATCTTGGGCAAAGATAGTACAAGCCCTATATAAATTCATTTTTCTAGTAATTAAAAAGGAATTTTTATCCCCCTAAAATAAATAAATTAATTGAATAAGCCATATTTTTACCCACTAGCAATAACTCTAGTTATGGGATTGATAATTTCTGATTTAATTGTACATCCATTTTTAAATTGTTAATTTATAAATTGTTGAACTTACTATCCTTTGTTGAAAAGGAATATGTATATATCGTTAATTTTTACCCTCTAACAATAATTCTAGATATGGGAATGATGATTCTGATTCTTATATTTTCGTTTCGTCCATTTTTAAATTGTTACAAATTTATAAATTGTTGAACTTACTATCCTTTGTTGAAAAGGAATATGTATATATCGTTAATTTCTACCCACTAACAATAATTCTAGATATGGGAATGATGATTCTGATTCTTATATTTTCGTTTCGTCCATTTTTAAATTGTTACAAATGTATAAATTGTTGAACTTACTATCCTTTGTTGAAAAGGAATATGTATATATCGTTAACATTTACCCACTAACAATAATTCTAGATATGGGAATGATGATTCTGATTCTTATATTTTCGTTTCGTCCATTTTTAAATTGTTACAAATTTATAAATTGTTGAACTTACTATCCTTTGTTGAAAAGGAATATATATATATCATTAATTTTTACCCACTTACAATAATTCTAGATATGGGAATGGTAATTCTGATTCTTATATTTTCGTTTCAGTTTAGGTAATTTTAAGTTTGCACGATCTAAATGTATATTATCTAATAAAGGCACTTTAGAATTGAAATATATAAGTTGAATTGTGTGAATGCTAATAAAGCAGAAATGATAAGTTCTCTTCCTTGTGTATCATGTAACTAAATAACAACACAGAAACAATCATTACCAACTTAAATAAAGTCCACCTTTACATTGGAAGCCACACAGGTGTTGATAGAAATCAAAAGGAAATGAAGGAACCAATCAAAACACATTCATACCTTTAAAAAGCCAGAAGCTAGCAGGATAAGCATTCTTGATAAAGCCCAGAAGGGTGAAACGCGTTGAATGGGACCTGCTACACTCTACTAAACTTCATTTACTACTGTCACAAAGCTGTGTGACCCTGCAACTTTAAACTTTTCTCCTGACCCTGCAAGTTAAAATCTACCTTTGGTAACTTCAGGGAATACGGTGTTACTGCTAAACACTGACCAAAGATTTCTTCAAACCTTAAGAAGTCTGAGGGAACCCAGATGAAAACAATATTTGGGCTATAAGAAGAAAGGAAAACAAAAAAAAGGATAACTACATCACCAGAACGGATCATCACCCCTGACCTCTGAATCAAAGAGAAGGTCAGGTGACTTATCAGAAGCACCAGGAACAAACAGTCTGTGAATCCCTCACAGTGAAGATAATCAGCGGTTGCAACCAGGACAGATTAAGGTACCTCTACACTAATTTGCACTACGTTTTTTAAAACACGCAAACTGAACTTTAAAGACATCAAGGTATTCATCTGTTAAATTAACCATTTCCATTAACCACAATTGCTTTGGCACCTAAATCAGAATATTGGCTGTTTTTTGCCTTTTTAACTATCCAGCACACCTGAGCCAATTATATGTCCAAGGAAAGTAACTGTGTAACTTTATAACTGAATTTGTTACTGAAGAACTGTAAAGCTATTAGGATTGATACATTTGTGCCTTTTAAATATTTAATTCACCATTTGTTGCTTGCCATATGTTATCTATAGAATTAATTCCTTTATACCTGAAATTCTAGGATTATATGGTTCTAGTCTGTTTTTATAAGTGTTGTATAAGGGAGACGTCCCTTTATTAATTAGGAAAAGCATTTGCTGTTGTTTTTATGTGTTATAAGAATTTTTAAATAAAATAGATTGTATAAAACATAAATTAGATTGGTATCATCATTTCCTAGCTTTTTTTAGCGCTGCTAAATAAACCCCATTTTTTCTTCTACACACAGCTCATTACCAGGGATTTCAGCTTTGTTGGTGCTGGTTGCACCTATGACAACACACTATGAATCCGGAAGGGGCGTGGCCTCAGTGATGTGCACGTGACCGTGCACACAAAAAGTGGAACTAAGTTTGCAATCAAGATAGAATGTGTATATAAAGTTGCATTGTCTCATAGTTTTTAACTTGTTTTTCCCTGTAGATGTCAGGCTTTGTCAGCTGCCTGAAGGAACTGTTTGAAACATTTGATAAAGGTGCTGGTTGGCACCGAAACGTCATGGGATCATTTTAATCTTTGAAAATTCTACAATAAAAGCTAAGTTTTATTTTTAAACCCAGTGAATGCTATATTATTAGTGACTGTTTTTGTATATCTTTGATATAGCACCCTGGTGGCTGCTTACTCAAATATTTGAGGATTGGAGTGCAGGTCTTAATTTACCAAGTAAATATAGGCGTATATATATATTTACATACATATAGACACATATAAATACATAAATATAGGCGTATATATATATTTACATACATATAGACACATATAAATACATAAATATAGGCGTATATATATATATTTACATACATATAGACACATATAAATACATAAATATAGGCGTATATATATATTTACATACATATAGACACATATAAATACATAAATATAGGCGTATATATATATTTACATACATATAGACACATATAAATACATAAATATAGGCGTATATATATATTTTTACATACATATAGACATATAAATACATAAATATAGGCGTATATATATATTTACATACATATAGACACATATAAATACATAAATATAGGCGTATATATATATTTTTAAACATATAGACACATATAAATACATAAATATAGGCGTATATATATATATATTTAAATACATAGACACATATAAATACATAAATATAGGCGTATATATATATATATATATATATTTACATACATATAGACACATATAAATACATAAATATAGGCGTATATATATATATATATATATATATTTACATACATATAGACACATATAAATACATAAATATAGCCGTATATATATATTTACATACATATAGACACATATAAATACATAAATATAGGCGTATATATATATATTTACATACATATAGACACATATAAATACATAAATATAGGCGTATATATATATTTACATACATAGACACATATAAATACATAAATATAGGCGTATATATATATATATATATTTACATACATATAGACACATATAAATACATAAATATAGGTGTATATATATATATATATATATATTTACATACATATAGACACATATAAATACATAAATATAGGCGTGTGTATATATATATATATATATATATATATATGCAACATAAAATAAATCACTTTATATATATGTAAATTTTTAAATATATATTTATGGGAAAATAAAGTATAAATATAATTTAAAACAAGGATTGAATTTTAGGTATAATGTTTTGTTCTTCTTTTTATATTTTTAAAAAATGGATTGTCTTTTTACTTGAATCTTTTATGAATTGTTTATCAAAATGGGAAATATATAGATTTTTATAAGAAAATACATTTTTGGATATTTTAGATTATAAGTATATGTTCGTAGATACTGGTATGTCCTAGTTCTATGTTATTTGTGGCCAGCTCATACTTTTCCTTAATGTATAAACATATATGATCAACATATAACGTTAATATGATCATGAACACACATTATTAACAGGATTATTGACATTCTTTATCGGGTTCCAATGACACGCTAAGGTGGGCGGTCTATACTGTACGTGAACGCATTTAAGGGAACTCTCCAGTGGGCGTGGACATTCCTCTGACGAAGCGGTGACGTAACCGCGAAACGCGTAAGGCCACGCCCACCTTGCGTCTGTCGTTGCGGAGCAGCTAAACAGCGATCAGCTGCTGGTGAACTCTACGGACAACTTGTTTGTAAGAATTGCACTGATTTGAACTGAGCAAAGAAAAAACTATTGCCAGAGTGGACTCGAGTTATTTAACAAAACCGGGGAATAGATTTGCCAGGATTTCTCGGAACAACAGTGACACCCGGTATTGAGATCCACTGCCTTTCACTCTTTAAACCAAACATACAGAACAAGCGGTCCTGAGTGATTCTCCAATCTACATGTTCATACATACCTCACAAGTTTGAGGTTGACTCTTGTGAGTAGACACCCTACGGGGGAACTGTTTTAACATAACTGTTTCATTGTAATATTAAATTGATTTGCACTATGTAGGTGCCTTTGTGCGCTTTCTTTTTTCTTTTTACTTTCAGATTTCTACCTTACTCCGTGAGATTCCGGAGGATTATTAAGATACAGCAGCCAACACCTACAATCGATCTGCACTATCAAATTAAACTTATCCTTTTTTATATAGATATTTAATCTTGCTAGATATATTGGGATTTCTTGTCGTTTGTTTTTAAAATTATAATATTTCAGTGTATGCTTTTATGAAATTCTGAACGTTTGTCTTTATTGCAACATTGTAGACATAATAAGCATATACACTGTTAAAGTTTATTGAGAGGTTTATTTAAGAGCGCAGTTCAGTGTTTTGAAGGAAGGGGTCTTTTACGCTTTCTCATACACGTTATTTTGCCTTATTTGTTATTTTTTTATCTCAATCAGAACAGCAGCACTTTATAAACTAACAAAATGACTACTTTTTATTATGGGGATTATTTTAATACAAAGAGAAATGATTCAATTTCAGATGAAGAAGACGATCCAAGTGTAGAAACTGTGGATCCCAGGGAATTATTTCAGAAATTGGAGAAATTGAGTAAATTACAAATTAATCATTATTATGATAAAAGAATTTTGAAAAAATATATTAAAAAGAATCTAATACCCAAGGGGTTGCGTATGTCCAAAACAGCTATTTTTGATTTAGCCGATGTAGAATATCATTTGAAATGGGAACAAGCCCTAACTGATTGTTCAAATAAATTTATAGATATTCTTATCAGATACAGAGATATGAAATTGACTAAAGTAATGGAGGAGATTAATAAAATTAGAGGTGAACTAGAACCATTTAGGGAAGATGCTTTATATGATGAAATTAATAAAGAAACTAAACAAAGAGTACAAAACTATGAAAAGGAAATTGAATATAGGAAAAATAAAAAGTTTAAGAGAGATTATACAGAATTACTAGAAGAGAGTAATCAAGAAATAGAACAAGAGTTGAATATAGATGGGGTGAATGATATGGAAGAGGTTTTTCTAAAGACAAAGAGCACAAACACTCCGATAAGAACAGAATATCCAAATAGAAAAAGAAGCTTTATAAAGGCTCCAAACCAACAACCTAGGCATTATCAGAATAATAAAGCAAAGAATGAGGGTTTTTATTATCCACAGGGCCCTAAGGCAAATTCCCATAATTGGCGTAGGAAGGAGTCTAACAATTATAATTATAACTATTACCCTGAACATACATATAAGGAGAATACTTGGAATGAAAGAAGGGAGGATCATAGATATATTAATGGTCAACCAAAAAGAGGTTATAAAAAAGGTCAGAATTTTTATAACAATAATAAAAGAAATTCTACCCAGAATCCAAAACCAGTGACAGTGACATATGAGAGAGAGGACAGAGAGGAACCAACTTCCTCTAAACATTTTCCGGACCAACAGACAACAAATAGTAGTCATGAGAATAACAGGTCAGAAAAAAGTAAAACTAATGCCTCTTTTTTAGGAAAATCCGGGAAGTTAACAAAACCACAAATAGTAGAAAAAGGAAATGTACCAATCACTCATTTTTATACAAGACAAAAAAGACCCATGGAATCAGACGAGGAAAGCGAGGGGGACGAAATATACGAAACAAAGAGAAGAAAATAATGATAAATAAAGAAAAAACTAAAATATTTAATCTATCAGATAAGAAATTAACTCCAGCAGAATTAAGTTTACTCCAAAAAGGTCTTTCCTTTTCTCCATCTGAGAACCCAAACTCATTCGAGTTATTTATAGATTTGAATAAATTTATTCGAAAATTAACTTTAACTCGCCATTTCGAAAGAACAAAACTTAAGAACAAAGATAATTTGAATCTAAAGGTTGAAGACTGGGAATCACTAACCAGTCTGATATCTTTAGAATCTAACACGGTAGGTGACATGAGTTGGAAAACAGGTCTGGATAAGTACACTCTGTCCTTGTTGGAAACCTTGGAAAATGAAGGGTCACACGGGATACAGAGTGGTTTTAAACCAAAATCGATTTTTTATCCACTACATTCACAAGGGAACTATATTCCAGTATTCCAAAAATTGGTGGAAAAAGATCTAACAAATCTATGTGAAAAAAATAATGATAAAATAAGAAAAGACAAACAGAATTTAAACGAATATGAATTAAAAGCTTTGAAAAACTTGTCAAGAGATAATGAAATCATAATAAGAGAAGCGGATAAGGGAGGGAGTATAGTAATCCTAAATAGAGTTGATTACTTAAAAGAATCATCTAGAATTTTAAATGATAAAGAAACTTATAAAAAACTATCTAGAGATCCCACCCATGATTACATTAAAATTCTGTTCGAACTATTAAATAAAGCTAAGACATTGGGGGCAATCACTATGGATGAGAAAAAGTTCTTGTATAATGAAAACTGCAGGGTAGCGACCTTTTATTATCTACCAAAGATACATAAAGATCAAAAAGTACCCCCAGGTCGGCCGATTATTTTGGGTATTGATTCTTTGACTTGCAAATTATCCGAATATGTAGATTTTTATTTAAAACCAATGGTGACAACATTACAATCTTATATTAGGGATACTTTGCATGTGTTAAATATAATGGAGGGGGTTGAATGGAAGGAAGAATTCATATGGTTAACACTAGATGTTACTGCATTATACACCAGCATACCCCACAAAGAAGGTATTGAGAGTATTGAATATTTTTTAAAAAAACATGAACATCTGCCGGAAGCTAAAGTATGGTTTCTATTAGAGGCAATAAACTTTATTTTGACCAAAAACTATTTTCTTTTTGATAAAGAATACTTTGTCCAACTTAGCGGTACGGCAATGGGTACCAAATTTGCACCCAATTATGCCAACTTATATATGGGGTGTTGGGAAGACCAATACATTTGGAGTAACAACCCCTTCAAAAATAACATCATACTCTGGCGGAGATTTATAGATGACGTTATTGTCATATGGAGAGGTGATGCAGAATCATTAGAAGCATTTATTGTCTATTTAAATTCTAATAACAAAAACTTAAAGTTCACCCACAACAGTAATAAAATTAAAATTGATTTTTTAGATATAACTCTACAACATGAGGGGAAGAGAGTCATCACTACACTATACAAAAAACAGACCGATTCCAACAGTTATTTACATGCTAGAAGTTGTCACCACAAAAAATGGGTAAACAATATACCATATGGGCAATTTCAAAGGGTAAAAAGGAATTGTACCAAACAAGAGGCCTTTGAATTAGAAGCTAAAGAATTAGTAACAAAATTTGTAGCTAAGGGCTATCCCACAGAAGTTATTGAACAGAGTCTGAATAAAACGAGGGAATTAGACAGAAAAATTCTCCTAAAAGGTAATGAAAATAGAAAAATTTCGTCAGCACAGAGGAGAAATAATTTATTTCTAACTAAATACAACAACTCGGCTAATGAAATAGAAAAAATAATTCGTAGACACTGGTATGTCCTAAAAGAAGATCCAGTATTGAAAGAACTATTGGAGAACAGACCAAAAGTTGTCTTCAAGAAAAATAGATCGATAAAAACTATATTAGCACCTAGCACTTTGAGAGAAATTAAAACTAACAAATCATGGTTAACAGATCAACATAAAGGGTTTTATAAATGTAAAAGAAAAAATTGCAATGTATGTCAATATACAGATCCAGAAAATAAAGAAGTAAAGTCAAACACAAATAATAAATGTTTCCCTATCAAATCCTTTCTGATCTGTCAGTCCAAATTTGTGGTGTACATCCTTGAATGCAGCTGTGGGAAACAGTACTTGGGGAGAACTAAACGTACCCTCAAAAGAAGAATAAATGAACATTTAAATAACATTACTTCTGGAGATGTCTCCCACGGCGTATATGACCATTTCAGAGATGTACACCAAAGCAACCCCGAGGGTCTTAAATTTAAAGCAATAGAACAAGTGGTTCTAGACAGAAGAAGGGGCAATAGATTACTACAGTTACGTAAACGTGAAACCTATTGGATTCATACTCTTAAGACTTTAGAACCATATGGTCTAAATAGGGAGGTGGATATACAGGCATTTTTATTAGATTAAAATATTTAGAGTTTTAGAACCTCACTTTCTCTATGTATCATTAACCCCAGTATGAAATAACTTACGCAACCCCTAGATAAATTATGCAACATAAAATAAATCACTTTATATATATGTAAATTTTTAAATATATATTTATGGGAAAATAAAGTATAAATATAATTTAAAACAAGGATTGAATTTTAGGTATAATGTTTTGTTCTTCTTTTTATATTTTTAAAAAATGGATTGTCTTTTTACTTGAATCTTTTATGAATTGTTTATCAAAATGGGAAATATATAGATTTTTATAAGAAAATACATTTTTGGATATTTTAGATTATAAGTATATGTTCGTAGATACTGGTATGTCCTAGTTCTATGTTATTTGTGGCCAGCTCATACTTTTCCTTAATGTATAAACATATATGATCAACATATAACGTTAATATGATCATGAACACACATTATTAACAGGATTATTGACATTCTTTATCGGGTTCCAATGACACGCTAAGGTGGGCGGTCTATACTGTACGTGAACGCATTTAAGGGAACTCTCCAGTGGGCGTGGACATTCCTCTGACGAAGTGGTGACGTAACCGCGAAACGCGTAAGGCCACGCCCACCTTGCGTCTGTCGTTGCGGAGCAGCTAAACAGCGATCAGCTGCTGGTGAACTCTACGGACAACTTGTTTGTAAGAATTGCACTGATTTGAACTGAGCAAAGAAAAAACTATTGCCAGAGTGGACTCGAGTTATTTAACAAAACCGGGGAATAGATTTGCCAGGATTTCTCGGAACAACAGTGACACCCGGTATTGAGATCCACTGCCTTTCACTCTTTAAACCAAACATACAGAACAAGCGGTCCTGAGTGATTCTCCAATCTACATGTTCATACATACCTCACAAGTTTGAGGTTGACTCTTGTGAGTAGACACCCTACGGGGGAACTGTTTTAACATAACTGTTTCATTGTAATATTAAATTGATTTGCACTATGTAGGTGCCTTTGTGCGCTTTCTTTTTTCTTTTTACTTTCAGATTTCTACCTTACTCCGTGAGATTCCGGAGGATTATTAAGATACAGCAGCCAACACCTACAATCGATCTGCACTATTACGTGGGATCAAATTAAACTTATCCTTTTTTATATAGATATTTAATCTTGCTAGATATATTGGGATTTCTTGTCGTTTGTTTTTAAAATTATAATATTTCAGTGTATGCTTTTATGAAATTCTGAACGTTTGTCTTTATTGCAACATTGTAGACATAATAAGCATATACACTGTTAAAGTTTATTGAGAGGTTTATTTAAGAGCGCAGTTCAGTGTTTTGAAGGAAGGGGTCTTTTACGCTTTCTCATACACGTTATTTTGCCTTATATATATATATATATATATATATATATATATATATATATATATATATATATATATTGTAAAATTCCTGTTAAAAGTGTGCAGTCGTTTATGCGCGCAAGTAGGGTGTTTTCCCTACTTTTTTGCTCCATTGACTTCTATGGAGGAATAGGTTATCACGTGTGCAAAATTCTAAGCTTGGCTTTTTAAGCATATCAGGTTAGCGTGCGAGTGACAGCAGTTTACTTTCAACTCATAATACAAGCGCAACCCGAGTCGCACAAAAAGCTTATTTCTAGCGCTCCACTTGTAATCTAGCCCGAAATAAATGAAGACAACCAAAAATTCTGTATTTTACTGTAAATGTATGTAAAAACATAAATGTTTGGAAACAATCTAATGGGAACCTTGTAGAATAACATATTAAAGTGAATAAAAGGGAATAACTCCTTGTGTAATAGTAGTAAATAATAAAAGTAAATAATAATAAAAACAGCTCCCCTTCAGTAATAACATTCGAAAAATGGCCGTTGCCTGTAACTGCTGTGCTAATTCAGTGCACAAAAGACATAACATTACCCAAAGAGACCTCCTTCACTTTGCCAACATTTAAAGGGACAGTCTAGATCAAAATAAACTTAAATAAATCAGATAGGGCATGTTATTTTAAACAACTTTCCAATGTACTTTTATTACCAATTTGCTTTGTTCTCTTGGTATTCTTAGTTGAAAGCTAAACCTAGAAGGCTCATATGCTAATTTCTTAGACTTTGTAAGCCTCCTCTTATCTGAATGAATTTTGCCATTTTTTTACCACTAGAGAGCGTTAGTTTCATGTGTACCATATAGATAACATTGAGCTCACACACGCAAAGTTACCTTGGAGTCAGCACTGATTGGCTAAAATGCAAGTCTCTCAAAAGAACTAAAATAAGGGGGCAGTCTGCGGATGCTTAGATACAAGATAATCACAGAGGTAAAAAGTGTATTTCTATAACTGTGTTGGTTATGCAAAACTGGGGAATGGGTAATAAAGGGATTATCTATCTTTTTAAACAATAAAAATGCTGGTGTAGACTGTCCCTTTAAATCCATTTTACTGTGTATATATAACAGAGGGTATAAGAACGCAGTGAGATGTAACTCCCAGGTGAATTAAATGAATAGTAAAACACAGCTATTATAACATAATAACATTTCCATAATTACTAGGCTAAGGGCTTGTTTTTATTGAGTCAGTACAAATGGAGCCGTTAGCTACCAAAGTAAACGAAAGCAAAGTAGTTTATGGCTCTATTTTAGTACCAGGTTTGTATTGAAATATTTTTTGCAATAAAATGTTGTGTTAACATTTCCAACCAATGTCGGATTTAATTGTGTCACTGCCCAATACTCTATTCTCCCGTCTTTCCCAAAGTAGAAGCTCTCTGAGCAGGGAAAAAGGGCTTCAAATTGTTCTGAGGACCCCTCTCAACAATGAATCTGGAGCACCTCAATTCTTCACCTTTCTCCTGTGGAGGCAAAGATCAAACTGGAATACCAGAGAAGAGGGAGGGAATAAGTAATGTTAGAGCTTTAGGAATCTTTGCCTTCTCCTAGTGGCCAGGAGTAATGGCTCATGGGCTCTCACCACCTTATGAAAGAAAAAAAAAAAACATTTGCTAGTGCTTTGCCTATTGACTACCCAAATATAGTGTTTTGCTTTTTTTTTTGCAATTTTATTTAATTATTTTTCTTATGATTTCATGCTATATATTAGCTTTATTTGTTATAGATTATCTATTTTAAAGAAAAAAATATCGGCTAGATTACGAGTTTTGCGGTATGAGTAAAAAAGCAGCGTTAAGGCTCATAACGCTGCTTTTTTCACTACCACTGCTATTACGAGTCTTGTAGGTACAGCTGTCCCGCACACTTTTTTGGCTGTACCGCAAATTAACTTACGCAATTTGCGTAAAGTCTTTTTTCAATGGGACTGCCATAGCGCCAGTATTACAAGCTTTTTTTTTGGAGGCCAAAAAGTGAGCGGTACAGCCTATCCCGCAAGATTCATCATAAAACTCATAACTAAAGTGTTAAAAAGTACACTAAAACCCATAAACTACCTATTAACCCCTAAACCGAGGTCCTCCCGCATCGCAAACACTAAAAGAAAATTATTAACCCCTAATCTGCCGCTCTGGACATCGCCGCCATTAGAATAAACATATTAACCCCTAAACCGCCACACTCCCGCCTCGCAAACACTAGTTAAATATTATTAACCCTTAATCTGCTGTCCCTAACATCGCCGCAACCCCTTATCTGCTGCCCCCAAAGTCGCCACCGCTATACTAAAGTTATTAACCCCGAAATCTAAGTCTAACCCTAACCCTAACACCCCCTAACTTAAATATAATTAAAATAAATCTAAATAAAAATTCCTATCATTACATAAATAATTCCTATTTAAAACTAAATACTTACCTATAAAATAAACCCTAAGCTTGCTACAATATAACTAATAGTTACATTGTAGCTAGCTTAGGGTTTATTTTTATTTCACAGGCAAGTTTGTATTTAATTTAACTAGGTAGAATAGTTACTAAATAGTTATTAACTATTTACTAACTACCTAGCTAAAATAAATACAAATTTACCTGTAAAATAAAACCTAACCTGAGTTACACTAACACCTAACCTTACACTACAATTAAATCAATTACCTAAATTAATACAATTACCTAAATTACAAAAAAAAAACCCCCACTAAATTACACAAAATAAAAAACAAATTATCAGATATTAAAACTAATTACACCTAATCTAATAGCCCTATCAAAATAAAAAAGCCCCCCCCCCAAATAAAAAAAACCCCCTATCCTAAACTAAACTACAAATAGCCCTTAAAAGGGATTTTTGCGGGGCATTGCCCCAAAGAAATCAGCTCTTTTACATGTAAAAATACAAACACCCCCCCAACAGTAAAACCCACCACCCACACAACCAAACCCCGGCGAGGAGCGGGTCCTTCTTCAAGACATCCGGTGTGGAGCATCCTCTTCTTCCGATGTCTAATGAAGAATGAAGGTACCTTTAAATTACGTCATCCAAGATTGCATCCCTTAACTTTTGATTGGCTGATAGAATTCTATCAACCAATCGGAATTAAAGGTGAAAAATTCCTATTGGCTGATGCAATTAGCCAATAGGATTGAGCTTCAATCCTATTGGCTGATCCAATCAGCCAATAGGATTGAGTTCACATTCTATTGTCTGATTGGAACAGCCAATAGAATGCAAGCTCAATCCTATTGGCTGAAGCCAATAGGATTGAAGCTCAATCCTATTGGCTGATTGCATCAGCCAATAGGAATTTTTCACCTTTAATTTCCGATTGGCTGATAGAATTCTATCAGCCAATCGGAATTCAAGGGACGCCATCTTGGATGAAGTCATTTAAAGGAATCTTCATTCTTCGTTAGATGTCGGAAGAAGAGGATGCTCCACGCCGGATATCTTGAAGATGGACCCGCTCCTCACCGGATGGATGAAGATAGAAGATGCCGTCTGGATGAAGACTTCTGCACGTCTGGAGGGCCACTTCTGCCTGCTTGGATGAAGACTTCTCCCGGCTTTGTTGAGGACTTCTTGCCGCTTCGTTGAGGACTTCTCCCAGCTTCGTTGAGGATGGATGTCGGCTCTTCAAAACTGTAAGTGGATCTTCAGGCGTTAGTGTTAGTTTTTTTTAAGGGTTTATTGGGTGGGTTTTATTTTTAGGTTAGAGTTTGGACAGCAATAGAGCTAAATGCCCTTTTAAGGGCAATGCCCATCCAAATGCCCTTTTCAGGGCAATGAAGAGCTTAGGTTTTTTTAGTTAGGTTTTTATTTGGGGGGTTTGGTTGTGTGGGTGGTGGGTTTTACTGTTGGGGGGGGTGTTTGTATTTTTTTTACATGTAAAAGAGCTGATTTCTTTGGGGCAATGCCCTGCAAAAGGCCCTTTTAAGAGCTATTGGTAGTTTAGTTTAGGCTAGGGTTTTTTTTTTATTTTTGGGGGGGGGGGGCTTTTTTTATTTTGATAGGGCTATTAGATTAGGTGTAATTAGTTTAAATATCTGATCATTTGTTTTTTATTTTGTGTAATTTAATGTTTTTTTTGTAATTTAGGTAATTGTATTTAATTTAGGTAATTTATTTAATTGTAGTGTAAGATTAGGTGTTAGTGTAAGACAGGTTAGGTTTTATTTTACAGGTAAATTTGTATTTATTTTAGCTAGGTAGTTAGTAAATAGTTAATCATTATTTAGTAACTATTCTACCTAGTTAAAATAAATACAAACTTGCCTGTAAAATAAAAATAAACCCTAAGATAGCTACAATGTAACTATTAGTTATATTGTAGCTATCTTAGGGTTTATTTTATAGGTAAGTATTTAGTTTTAAATAGGAGTGTTAGGGTTAGGGTTAAGGGGGTGTTAGGGTTAGACTTAGGTTTAGGGGTTAATAAATTTAGTATAGTGGCGGCGATGTTGGGGGCGGCAGATTAGGGGTTAATAAATGTAGGTAGGTGGCGGTGATGTTAGGGGCGGCAGATTAGGGATTAATAATAGTTAACTAGTGTTTGCGATGTGGGAGTATGGCGGTTTAGGGGTTAATATGTTTATTATAATGGCGGCAATGTTGGGGGTGGCAGATTAGGGGTTAATAACATTATGTAGGTGTCGGCGATGTTGGGGGCAGCAGGTTAGGGGTCCATAAGTATAATGTAGGTGTTGGCAATGTCGTTAGCGGCAGATTAGGGGTTAATATATATAATGTAGGTGTCGGCGATGTTGGGGGCAGCAGGTTAGGGGTTCATAAGTATAATGTAGGTGTCGGCAATGTCGTTAGCGGCAGATTAGGGGTTAATATATATAGTGTGGGCGATGTCGGGGGCGGCAGATTAGGGGTTAATAAGTGTAAGATTAGGGGTGTTTAGACTTGGGGGTTCATGTTAGGGTGTTAGGTGTAAACATAAATGTAGTTTTCCCATAGGAATCAATGGGGCTGCGTTACGGAGCTTCATGCTGCTTTATTGCAGGTGTTGGGCTTGTTTTTCAGCCGGCTCTCCCCATTGATGTCTATGGGGAAATCGTGCACGAGCACGTACAACCAGCTCATTGCTGACTTAAGCAGCGCTGGTATTGGAGTGCGGTATGGAGCACAATTTTGCTCTACGCTCACTTCGTGCCTAATAACGCCGGGTTTAGGAAAACCTGTAATACCAGCGCTGTAGGTAAGTGAGCGGTGACAATAACGTGCAAGTTAGCACCGCACCCCTCATAACGCAAAACTCGTAATCTAGCCGTATGTTTGCTGTTTCTTTAAAGAGAAATTAAACTCAATACCTCATTCCCTACAAAATGTCTAATTATGAATAAATAAACATTGTACTTTCTTTTTTCTGTTTTCACTGCACACTGTAATATTTCCCCTCCCTGCCAGAGCATCTGGAGTGAATTATGTGTAATACATAATACAGAACACTTACTAAAAATTGAGAGAGGAAAGTAATCAACAGAATTAACATAAGTTGGGAAAACGTCCTTGTTTTTATAAAAGGCCAGTGCAATTCAGGGTGCAGTCTCTTTTAGCTCACTATGCCTTTCACAGTGAAGATATATCCTGTAGCATATCAGTCTTATCATGCCAAAAAATAAGTCCAGTCGAATTACTAGGTATGTCTCCTCTAAATAAGAGAAAGCAGCAAACTTTAGATAAATGTCTCAGCCTCTCTGGACCTCATCAGCAAAGTGCAGTTGCATATCTGACTCTGACTAGGCATAGGAAAGCTGAAGCACGCATCTTGGGTTTGTTACATTTTCTCATTCAGGGGAGAAATAATTAATTGGCTGCAGAACACAGATATAGGTCTACACACGTCACAGTGACTGATTGATATGTGCAAAAGTTTATTTATGTCTATAGTTAATTGGTCACACCAAAGAATAGAGATAAAAATATCTTTTTTGAATAAAATGACAGTTGTATTTGCTTTTATTTTGCATGTATATATTTTGCAGTGCAGGGAATAATTTCTAATGCATATATAAAAAAATACTATGTCCCTTTAAATTGTATAAATATTTCTGCGACGAATATTTTAGAAAACGATTGTCAATATGGTCAAAGACCATAGAACACCAAAGAAAGGTTTTCAAACCTTGTCCTAAAGTAATGCTGGATTCTTAAGAGGCCATTATAGTAAAAAAATGACATGCTCTGATTTGTTAGACTATCAATACTACGCTACTTTTTGTTTAACCCCCGCAAAGGGTTTAAACATAAAGTAGAAATATCACTCAAGACTAGCAGAGCACTGTCGGGGGCCCATTTATCAAGCTCCGAACGGAACTTGTGGGCCCATGTTTCTGGTGAGTCTTCAGACTCGCCAGGAACAGCAGTTATGAAGCAGCGGTCACAAAGACCACTGCTCCATAACCCTGTCCGCCTGCTCTGACAGGAATCGCCGTAATTCAACCTGATCGAATACGATCAGGTTGATTGACACCTCCCTGCTGGCGGCCAAAGTCTGCAGGGGGCGGCGTTGCACCATCAGCTCTTGTGAGCTGCTGATGCAATGCTGAATACGGAGAGCGTGTTGCTCTCTGCATTCAGCGAGGTCGGATCAGGTCCGCAAGGCCTTTGATAAATAGGCCCCTTGTCCTGAGCGTAAACCATGGCTGATCCAATCAGTAGCACTACTTGCACAACTCATATGTGTAACTAGCACTGCTGATTGGATCAGAAGCAGTTCCTGCAAGACAGTCAATAGTCTACATGATATGACAACATTTAAGGGGGCGCTTATATAACAAGATAAAGAGTGTTATTAGTTAACAATATACCATATCAAAAAAAATGTTTAGCATACATACAAATTTCTAGTCCCAAAGTAAATTGGATACTTTAGTGTAGAGAAATCTTCATCAAAATGGATTATCATGTGTTGGCTGCCTCATCCTCACAGACTTATCCGGATAAATTGCAGAGTATAAAGAAGAACAGAGGGGAGCCTCATGAGCAGAATCATCAAACATAGGTATGAACTTTATACAATGTGAGCCAAATGGATACTCACATGTTGCTAAAGCACTCTGGTGTGCTAGTAGGTGCAGGCTGTAGAATTAACGGGTGTAACAGCTCACCCACCGCTGGAGATTCCTGTGTGCTACAATATGTATATGAAATAGAGAAAAAAGCACTACATGTGTAGATCAATCAGAATATAATAATATATATATTTTATCAATATCATATGGGTACTCACATGCTGACCAAGGGAGAACCTTAATTGGGTGAGCTAATACGCCCTGAATTTTCTTTTTATCAGCCTACCTCTACCAGCACATAGGCGTGCTTGGTCAGCATGTGAGTACCCATTTGATATTGATAATATATATATGGTTAATTCTACGAGCTTTGATAACAGTACTTAAAAATAATGACCGTTGTTAGATGGGAGGTACAAGTTGAGAAAATCTTTTTCCTACCACAGGAAGTGGGCAACCTCCTTATTTGAAGAGTATGAGGCTAAACACACTAACGGCTAGATTTAGAGTTTTGTCGGTAACGACCCGCGTTGCTAACGCTGGCTTTTTTCTGGCCGCACCTTTAAAATAACTCTGGTATTGAGAGTCCACAGAATGTCTGCGTTAGGCTCCAAAAAAGGAGCGTAGAGCATATTTAACGCAACTGCAACTCTCGATACCAGAGTTGCTTACGGACGCGGCCAGCCTCAAAAACGTGCTCGTGCACGATTCCCCCATAGGAAACAATGGGGCTGTTTGAGCTGAAAAAAAACCTAACACCTGCAAAAAAGCAGCGTTCAGCTCCTAACGCAGCCCCATTGTTTGCTATGGGGAAACACTTCCTACGTCTGCACCTAACACTCTAACATGTACCCCGAGTCTAAACACCCCTAACCTTACACTTATTAACCCCTAATCTGCCGCCCCCGCTATCGCTGACCCCTGCATATTATTATTAACCCCTAATCTGCCGCTCCGTAAACTGCTGCTACTTACATTATCCCTATGTACCCCTAATCTGCTGCCCCTAATCCAATCAGCCAATCAGAATATTCCTACCTTAATTCCGATTGGCTGATAGAATCCTATCAGCCAATCGGAATTCGAGGGACGCCATCTTGGATGACGTCATTTAAAGGAACCGTCATTCGTCGTTCAGTCGTCGGCCAGGATGGATGTTCCGCGTCGGAGGTCTTCAGGATGCTGCCGCTCCACTCCGGATGGATGACGATAGAAGATCCCGCTTGGATGAAGACTTCAATCGGATGGAAGACCTCTTCTGCCCCGCTTGGATGAAGACTTCTACCGGATGGGGGACCTCTTCTTGCTCCGCTTGGATGAAGAATTTGGCTCGGCTGGGTGAAGACGACTCAAGGTAGGGAGATCTTCAGGGGCTTAGTGTTAGGTTTATTTAAGGGGGGTTTGGGTTAGATTAGGGGTATGTGGGTGGTGGGTTGTAATGTTGGGGGGGGGTATTGTATGTTTTTTTTTACAGGCAAAAGAGCTGAACTTCTTGGGGCATGCCCCGCAAAGGGCCCTGTTCAGGGCTGGTAAGGTAAAAGAGCTTTGAACTTTAGTAATTTAGAATAGGGTAGGGCATTTTTTTTATTTTGGGGGGCTTTGTTATTTTATTAGGGGGCTTAGAGTAGGTGTAATTAGTTTAAAATTGTTGTAATATATTTCTAATGTTTGTAAATATTTTTTTATTTTTTGTAACTTAGTTCTTTTTTATTTTTTGTACTTTAGTTAGTTTATTTCATTGTAGTTATTTGTAGGTATTGTATTTAATTAATGTATTGATAGTGTAGTGTTAGGTTTAATTGTAGGTAATTGTAGGTATTTTATTTAATTAATTTAATGATAGTATAGTGTTAGGTTTAATTGCAACTTAGGTTAGGATTTATTTTACAGGTAATTTTGTACTTATTTTAACTAGGTAACTATTAAATAGTTCTTAACTATTTAATAGCTATTGTACCTGGTTAAAATAAATACAAAGTTACCTGTAAAATAAATATAAATCCTAAAATAGCTATAATATAATTATAATTTATATTGTAGCTATATTAGGATTTATTTTACAGGTAAGTATTTAGCTTTAAATAGGAATAATTTATTTAATAAGAGTTAATTAATTTCGTTAGATTTAAATTATATTTAAGTTAGGGGGGTGTTAGTGTTAGGGTTAGACTTAGCTTTAGGGGTTAATACATTTATTAGAATAGCGGTGAGCTCCAGTCGGCAGATTAGGGGTTAATGTTTGAAGTTAGGTGTCGGCGATGTTAGGGAGGGCAGATTAGGGGTTAATACTATTTATTATAGGGTTAGTGAGGCGGATTAGGGGTTAATAACTTTATTATAATAGCAGTGCGGTCCGGTCGGCAGATTAGGGGTTAATAAGTGTAGGCAGGTGGATGCGACGTTGTGGGGGGCAGATTAGGGGTTAATAAATATAATATAGGGGTCGGCGGTGTTAGGGGCAGCAGATTAGGGGTACATAAGGATAACGTAGGTGGTGGCGCTTTGAGGTCGGCAGATTAGGGGTTAATAAGTGTAGGTAGGTAGCGGCGACGTTGTGGGGGGCAGATTAGGGGTTAATAAATATAATATAGGGGTCGGCGGTGTTAGGGGCAGCAGATTAGGGGTACATAGCTATAATGTAGGTGGCGGCTCTTTGCGGTCGGCAGATTAGGGGTTAATTATTGTAGGTAGCTGGCTGCGACGTTGTGGGGGGCATGTTAGGGGTTAATAAATATAATATAGGGGTCGGCGGTGTTAGGGGCAGCAGATTAGGGGTACATAGCTATAATGTAGGTGGCGGCTCTTTGCAGTTGGCAGATTAGGGGTTAATTATTGTAGGTAGCTGGCTGCGACGTTGTGGGGGGCAGGTTAGGGGTTAATAAATATAATATAGGGGTTGGCGGTGTTAGGGGCAGCAGATTAGGGGTACATAAGTATAACGTAGGTGGCGGTCGGCAGATTAGGGGTTAAAAAAATTTAATCGAGTGGCGGCGATGTGGGGGGACCTCGGTTTAGGGGTACATAGGTAGTTTATGGGTGTTAGTGTACTTTAGGGCACAGTAGTTAAGAGCTTTATGAACCGGCGTTAGCCCAGAAAGCTCTTAACTACTGACTTTTTTCTGCGGCTGGAGTTTTGTCGTTAGATTTCTAACGCTCACTTCAGCCACGACTCTAAATACCGGAGTTAGAAAGATCCCATTGAAAAGATAGGATACGCAATTGATGTAAGGGGATCTGCGGTATGGAAAAGTCGCGGCTGAAAAGTGAGCGTTAGACCCTTCTTTTAATGACTCCAAATACCGGCGGTAGCCTTAAACCAGCGTTAGGAGCCTCTAACGCTGGTTTTCACGGCTACCGCCAAACTCCAAATCTAGGCCTAAGTGAACCTTCGACAATTGAATCATTTGAATACCAGAGGTGTATAAACAAGATGTAAACACAATTTATGAATGAAAAATAGATATTTTAAATTAATTTGTTCTTTATTCTTCATATAAGAAGCAAGTCCATACAGTTTTATTCTTCTACTCTGTTTTTCTTCCATTGTTCATTTTCTGTTTTCCTCTATGACCTTTTCATTGCATTTTTTACTTCCTTGTTTCTCAGACTATATATAAAAGGATTGAGCATTGGAGTAAGGACAGTGTAGAGCACACTGACCACACGATCATACACGGGTGAGTAGAGGATGCTTGGACGGCAGTACATGAATATGACAGAGCTATAGAAAATTATGACCATTGTTAAATGGGAGGTGCATGTTGAGAAGGTTCTCTTTCTACCATTGGAAGTGCTCAACCTTAAAACAGCCCTTATGATGAGGGTGTAAGATCCTAAGATGAAGAGGACTGGACTAATTAAAATTACTGAACCTTCAACAAACACAGTCATCTGAATAAAAAAGGTGTCTGAACAAGAGATCATCACCATGGCAGGTCCATCACAAAAAAAGTGATAAACAACAAAAGTGCAATAAACAAGAGAGGAGATCATAATTGTGTGCAACATTGAGTGGAGGCAAGCTATAACCCATGATGAAATTACAAGACTAATACACACCTTTTTGCTCATTATGCTTAAATAACGCAATGGCTGGCAGACTGCAACATATCGGTCTACTGACATGATAGCTAGAAGAAAGCTGTCCATGATTCCAACTGCAAAGAATAGGAAGAGCTGTAGAAAGCAACCAACGAAGGAAATTGAGTTGTTTCTAGAAAGAAGGCCAAACAGAGTTCTGGGAATGGTGACGGACATCATGCAAATATCGATCAGAGACAGAATTCCAAGCAAAAAGTACATAGGTGTATGAAGCTGACTTTTTGTTGAAATAAGTACAGAAATAAACAAATTCCCCATTAAACAAAAACAATATGAAATTAGAAGGAAGAAAAAGAGAGGGAGACGTAAGTAAGGTTTATCAGAAAACCCAAGGAGTATGAAAGAACCTTGTGTCTGATTTCTGGCCTCCATATCTTCTACATCAAATGGTCAGTAAAAGGAACCATATTGTATGATGATATGGGATTTGTAGATCAATCCATAGGCAGCTATAAAGTATATAAAGATAAAAAAAAAAAACATTAACTGAAAATAAAAATAAAACACATTATTATTTTTTATGAACAATTTTTTATAAAGTTATTCCTATAGTTAGTAGATGGTCTTGAACAATCCTTTAAAAATGTAATGTATAATTAACATACAAAAAAATAATTAAAAACATCTGCATATCTAAGTATGTAATCTGCAGAAACATTTTTTTTCACCATAATTTTAACCAATAATCAGCAACAAAAAAATAATTATTATTTATAATTAAATTTATATTTTTATGATATGATACTGAATAGACAAATTCCAAATGTTGATGTTGATGTAGAAAATATCGCCTAGATTTAGACTTTTGCGGCCAAAGGGGTGCGTTAGCTACGCATGTTTTTTTCCCCCCGCACCTTTTAAATAACGCTGGTATTGAGAGTTCTCTGAAGGGCTGCGTTAGGCTCCAAAAAGGGTGCGTAGAGGCATATTTACCGCCACTTCAACTCTCAATACCAGCGTTGCTTATGGTAGTGGCTAGCTGGAAAAACGTGCTCGTGCACGATTCCCCCATAGAAAATAATGGGGCAGTTTGGGCTGAAAAAAAACCTAACACCTGCAAAAAAGCAGGGCTAAGTTTATAACGCAGCCCCATTGTTTCCTATGGGGAAAAACTCTCTAAGTCTGCACCTAACACCCTAACATGTACCCTGAGTCTAAACACCCCTAACCTTACACTTATTAACCCCTAATCTGCTGCCCCCACTATCGCTGACCCCTGCATTTTATTATTAACCCCTAATCTGCCGCTCCGGACACCGGCGCAACCTACATTTTACCTATGTACCCCTGATCTGCTGCCCACAACATCGCCGACCCCTATATTATATTTATTAACCCCTAATCTGCCGCCCCAACGTTGTCGCTACCTTACCTACAATTATTAACCCCTAATCTGCCCACCGGACCTCGCCCCCACTATAATAAATGTATTAACCCCTTAACCGCCGCACTCCCGCCTTGCAAACCCTATAATAAATAGTATTGACCCCTAATCTGCCCTCCCTAACATCTGCAACACCTAACTTCAAGTATTAACCCCTAATCTACCGACCGGACCTAGCTGCTACTCTAATAAATGTATTAACCCCTAAAGCTAAGTCTAACCCTAACCCTAACACCCCCCTAAGTTAAATATAATTTTATTCTAACAAAATAAATTATTTCTTATTAAAAAAAATAATCCTAATTAAAGCTAAATACTTACCTGTAAAATAAACCCTAATATAGCTACAATATAAATCATAATTACATTGTATATATTTTAGGATTTATATTTATTTTACAGGCAACTTTGTATTTATTTTAACTAGGTACAATAGCTATTAAATAGTGATTTACTATTTAATAGCTACCTAGTTAAAATAATTACAAAATTACCTGTAAAATAAATCCTAACCTAAGTTACAATTAAACCTAACACTACACTATCAATAAATTAATTAACTAAACTACCTACAATTACCTACAATTAAATCAACTAAACTAAATTACAAAAAATAAAAAAAGATTACATGAATTTTAAACTAATTACACCTACTCTAAGCCCCCTAAAGAAATAACAAAGCCCCCCAAAATAAAAAAAATGCCTTACCCTATTCTAAAATAAAAAGTTAACAGCTCTATTACCTTACCAGCCCTTAAAATGGTTTTTTGCGGGGCATGCCCCAAAGAAATCAGCTCTTTTGCCTGTAAAAAAAACATACAATACCCCCCCAACATTACAACCCACCACCCACATACCCCTAATCTAACCCACCCAAACCTCCTTTAAAAAACCTAACACTAAGCCCCTGAAGATCTTCCTACCTTGTCTTCACCCAGCCGGGTACCATCCAATCCGTCCAGAAGAGGGTCCGAAGTCTTCATCCTATCCGGTCAGAAGAGGTCCTCCAGTGGGTCCGAAGTCTTCATCCTATCCGGCCAGAAGAGGTACTCCAGAGGGTCCAAAGTCTTCATCCTATCCGGCCAGAAGAGGTCCTCCAGAGGGTCCGAAGTCTTCATCCTATCTGGCCAGAAGAGGTCCTCCAGAGGGTCCGAAGGCTTCATCCTATCCGGCCAGAAGAGGTCCTCCAGAGGGTCCAAAGTCTTCATCCAGGCGGCATCTTCTATCTTCTTCCATCCGGAGCGGAGCGGGTCCATCTTGAAGCAGCCGGCGCGGATCCATCCTCTTCTTCCGACGTCCTAACGCCAAATGAAGGTTCCTTTAAAGGACGTCATCCAAGATGGCGTCCCTCGAATTCCGATTGGCTGATAGGATTCTATCAGCCAATCGAAATTAAGGTAGGAAAAATCTGATTGGCTGATTGAATCAGCCAATCAGATTCAAGTTCAATCGGATTGGCTGATCCAATCAGCCAATCAGATTGAGCTTGCATTCTAGGATCTCTTCTGGCCGGATAGGATGAAGACTTCGGACCCTCTGGAGGACCTCTTCTGGCCGGATAGGATGAAGACTTCGGACCCTCTTCTGGACGGATCGGATGGTACCCGGCTGGGTGAAGACAAGGTAGGAAGATGTTCAGGGGCTTAGTGTTAGGTTTTTTAAAGGGGGTTTGGGTGGGTTAGATTAGGGGTATGTGGGTGGTGGGTTGTAATGTTGGGGGGGGGTATTGTATGTTTTTTTTACAGGCAAAAGAGCTGATTTCTTTGGGGCATGCCCTGCAAAAAGCCCTTTTAAGGGCTGGTAAGGTAATAGAGCTGTTAAATTTTTATTTTAGAATAGGGTAGGGCATTTTTTTATTTTGGGGGGCTTTGTTATTTGTTTAGGGGGCTTAAAGTAGGTGTAATTAGTTTAAAATTCTTGTAATTTGTTTTGTAATTTAGTGTTTGTTTTTTTGTAATTTAGTGTTTGTTTTTATTGTAATTTAGTTTAGTTGATTTAATTGTAGGTAATTGTAGGTAGTTTAGTTAATTAATTTATTGATAGTGTAGTGTTAGGTTTAATTGTAACTTAGGTTAGGATTTATTTTACAGGTCATTTTGTAATTATTTTAACTAGGTAGCTATTAAATAGTAAATAACTATTTAATAGCTATTGTACCTAGTTAAAATAAATACAAAGTTGCCTGTAAAATAAATATAAATCCTAAAATAGCTACAATGTAATTATTATTTATATTGTAGCTATATTAGGGTTTATTTTACAGGTAAGTATTTAGCTTTAAATAGGATTATTTTTTATTTTTTTTCCGGACAGTAAATTTATTTCTGTAAAATGGGGCAGCTTGAAGAGGAGATGGGATTAAATTTGAGCAAAAATAGTTTATGTAATTTAGGCAACATTTACATGTCATAATACAGCTTATACATACAACCTAAATGTAGTTTTATATATATTTTTAATACTTTTGTATACATAGTACCCTCAAAAAGATAGTACTGTACTATAATCAAAAAGGTAATATTTGTTGTTTTAAATAAATGTAGATTAGTTTTTTTTTTTTTAAATAGTTTTTATTGAGGTTTGGTTCAATGCTTACAAATATTAAACGTCAACACATATTAAACAGTACAATAATAAATGGTTACATGACTTCCATCTGTCACATATATATATATAACATGAATTTATGACCTTTACATTCTGTGTATCAGAAAATACTTGCCATGCAATCTGTATACCAACTCCATGTTATATGAGGCCACTCTTGGACCCCTAAACAGTAGACATAATACGGCGTTATAGTTGGTAACCTGAAACGAAAGGAGACCACTCATGGATCTCAGATGGAGAACCTTGTTTTATAGTTATAGAATAGATAACAATATTTATATCACATGAGATTATATATAAGACCAGCAATATACATAACATCATTATATGTAATAAGGGACACAAAACGTTACCTACCCATACCAGTGAAGATCACAAAGGCACAGGGTATATTTAGAAAACCTCACCATATATAACATAACCTGCGATAATTATGGACACTGACCAATGAAAAGGTAGGGGCAAGTACAATACAACTTACAAATTTTCAGTTCTAAAAAATAGATCTAATGATTCACAAGCTATTTTATCAGCATATAAATAATCTTTTACAGATATAGAATGTGAGATTAGTTATTTGTATGTTATTTAATACTGTAATGGAGGGACTTGTATTACTGTTTGTTACCAAGTATGAGGGAGTGCTGTTATTAGTAAAATTTTATAAAGGAAATACTGTGTAGAATCAGGGCTCTTTAATTGCAAACAGTTACCAACAAATGGCATGGAACTAAGCACTAGAGGGAGTTTATACGAATTTAATCTGAGCAACCATATGGCAGGGGATTAAATAATAAGAGTTATTTGTATGAGATGCAGGGGCGTGTTAACGCATAGGCCGACAAGGCCGGTGCCTAGGCGGCAGGTTTTGGGGGGGGCGGCACTTGGCCGCTACTGCACTGAATATGTGGGGTCATTAAAAAAAATTTTTTACACTTTTCACAAGTCATATTATTTTACATTTAAAAAAACTTGTTGTTTTTTTTTGCCCGGGAACTTTTCTGAGGGGCGGGTCAGGTGCACGCTCAAATGTGCAGTACTGTGGAGGGCTGGGGTTATGAGCGGCGACTCTGCAAGTGCTCTGTCTGTGGATACAGAGAGACAGTCACGACACAGTCAGTTATGAAGTGGAAGTTGGAACGGAAGGAAGCACTTGTCAGTTAAGGTGGCACATTTAAGCTCATGTTTTTTAATCTGCTGTGGATGGTTGGTTATTAAAGGAAATATTTGCATAGCATGTTAAATACTGATTAAGTGTGTGTTTTTTACAATTCTTAATTTTCTGCTATATTTCCGCTTGCTTCAAATATAGTTTTAAAACAAAGATCAGTGTATTATGCTAAGGTAAAGAGATGGCTGTTAAAACATTTGGGGGATAAAATGACAACATAACAAAGGCCTGGTTTGGAAAGAATCATCGTCCTTTTAAAAGTTAAAGCAATTTACTGAGCCAGCCTAGATACCGGTCTACAATAATACCCTGTAGTACGCATTACTTCGATAACATGCAAATCAGTAAATTAATGTATATTAGGAGAAAATATATATATATATTTTTTTTTTTATTTTTTTTTTGAATTTTCAAAAGAGCTTTATTGATCTTATCATGTTTACAAGTGAGAATATGTAAGTAAGAAGAGAAAAACAAAACAAAGAGAAAATTAACAGTATGAGGGCACAACTCGTCCTCTGAGCAGTATAATGTTACACATTGTGAAATGGATAGTACTCTGTTCAAGGCGATACCAATAACACAGAAATTAGCCATAATACATAGTGGTACCTTATAACACGGGTGGGGGAGACCCAAAGGTCTCTTGGCCAGGAGAAGAAGGGAAAGGATAGAAGTCTAGAAGTGAGATGGGGGGGGGAGGGAAAGGGAGGGGGGATATATCGTTGGTCATGAGTGGGTGCTTCATGGAAGCCATCTGGGTCAAGGCAGGTCTATCCCCAAGTCAGATCCTATGCCCCCCCCATGAGAAGCTAACAGGAAGAGAGAACATTAGGTTTCCAGGTTGTATCGTATGTGTCTTTCCAGTCAGCCCATGTAAGCTCGAAGAGGTCGGAATTACCTAAATTATAAAATATGCTTTTTTCCATAGTATATAAGTAGGCCATATAGGAGCAGACTCTTGTCCAGCTAGGTGGGGACTCTGATTTCCAGTCAGAAGCTATCAGATGTTTAATGGACATGAAAAGGTATATGCATATGTAAGCATGATGCTTAGGGATAGAGTGGGTACCTATGTGTAGCAGGGCAACTGCGGGAGAGCTACGTAATGAGACTCCCAATTTGGGAAGGGCTCTAAAACATTTTGTCCATAAGGGGCGAATTTTGGGGCATTCCCACCAGATGTGTAGAGAATCCCCTCTCTGACCACAACCTCTCCAACAATACGGGGATGCGCTAGAAAATATTTTAGCCAACCTGGTGGGCACATAGTACCAATGAGCCACCAACTTGTAATAAGTCTCAAATAAGGTGGTGCAATGTATGGCCTTTTTGGTACGCTCAAGCGCTTGTCCCCAATCATCTACTGTAAGTGATTTATCAAGCAGGGATTCCCACTTTGCAAGGTGGGGAGTTAAATCTGAGTTTAGATTAGAGTCCAACAGGGTATAGTGTCTAGAGAGGGGTCTATATAGCCTCATTCCTTGGTTCCAAGTGGACTCCCACGGGGTCAGTGGGCGGGCTAACTGAGGTTTAAAGCCCCAAGAGGTCAAGAAACTTTAAATTCTGTAGTGTTCAAATTTCAGGATATGGGGTAAGGCCACATCAGCCCCCAACTGTGAGGCAGATTTGAATCCACTCTCCGAAGGTGGAAGCCAAAGATCCGAGACCACATTTATTCAGATTTGAGACCATTTCAATGGATGGGCATCCTGTAAGCCTATATATTATTTTTATTGCTCTCAGAAAATAGAGTAAATTAATAGGGGTAGGCATAGATTTTACTGAGCCTTCCATGATGTAGGTAATTAAAGCATAAGTGGGAGAGCAGGGGCAAACTAGTTCCTGAGGTAAGTTAGTAAGAGCTGGCTGGGGCAGAGAGCGCACAGCTAGGCATTCAGGAGGAGCACATGGAAGGGCTGCTTCTGCTTTATAAAGGCAACAGGAGCTTTATATCTGTGATTGCATTCTCTAGGGATCCATAGCGACATCAGAGATTTTCAGGATCTTTTCCAGATAAGCCCCGCCAAAAAGTTAAGCCCCGCCACCCAAAAAATGGGTTCATTTAGACTTCTTACTTTGTAAAATCACTCTGAAACCTATAAAATTATATGTCTGGTTGCTTGAAATTCTGAGTGGTTCCTAAAACATAATTTAATTTGCAAATGCCTAGATTGGTTTATTTTTAAAGCGTACATAGTTTCTATACTTATTAGCTGTCAAACTTTACTCCTTATGCCATAAATTACATGTCACTTGCAATAAGCAAAACGTTTGTGTTCAAATTCAAACTTTACTCCTTATGCCATAAATTACATGTCACTTGCAATAAGCAAAACGTTTGTGTTCAAATTCAAACTTTACTCCTTATGCCATAAATTACAAACCCTGTTCGCAACTTCGCAGATACGGGGCAAACTTGTCAGGAACACTTGCACATTTGAGCGTCTGACTGGTAGATATCAACCCCTTACTGTCAGTGGAAATATTAACCATCCGACTGCCAGAGATGTTACAGAATGAATTGCTGTCTCCTAAACCACATGCGACTGCCAGAGATGTTACAGAATGAATTGCTGTCTCCTAAACCACACAATGATTTTGGGATTAATAACATATACAACGCACTTGTCTGTGCAGACCACGAAAAGATAAAAAAACAAATCATTCATATTTCGTGTTGCAAAACATCAGGAAACCCACAGTCCTGGCTTCTGACAGAGCAAATTTGTGCGTTAAGAGGGAACAGGAAGTAAGAAGGCACCAGTGGCGGGGCTTAACTTTTCGCGCGTGCACGTTTTGCATTAGTGGCGGGGCTTATCTGGAAAAGATCCGATTTTCATGTGCAAGTCCCGAATTTTGTCTCTCCCGCTGTCCCTGTAAGTTAGTCCATAGTTGCCTCTGCTCTGCTTGGTTCTTCAGTACCTCCACGTACATTTATTTTTAAAATACACAGTATGTTTATCCACTTCTTAAACTGAGCTGTGCACCAGCTCAATTTACTATGCTCACACACATATAACACAATTGCTGGTGGTAGTGGTACAATGACTGATGGTGAATCTGATGACTGGCTCTAAACTGTGAGTGTGACTGACTATTGTTTATACAAACTCCCCTCCCCCTTAGTTAGCAGCCAGATGTGTTGTTTTAATTACATAGAATTGGGAGGGGCGGGGTTTAGAACTAGCGCGGCAAGATTGAAAGACAGTGTACTTCAGGAGAAAGGGATTCCTCCAGGTTCCTATTCTAGCAAAGCAACAGGTATTTTAATGTGTGGGGATTAGTAGCAAGAGTGCAGGCTATTTAACCTTATAATCACAAGACTGGCAACCCTTGTACTGACATATGCTGGGCTGGGCAGCTTCTCTTTATATTATATTATCTGCTTAACTTTATAGTATATTATTCTGTGCATTTATACTATTGTATTCCCTATTTACATTTATGTTATTATTATCTGTATAAATGTAATTTTATTCTCTACATACATTTATATTATATTTTTCTCTGTATAAATTATTTATTTTCTCTGTACACATTTATATTTTTGATATTACTCTGCATTTATATTATATATTACTATTTTTGCTGTGCTTTACTTTAAAACTCACTTTATACTCTATATAGATTATGGGACATTCTAAAAGTGACATGCCCTAATTTGTTTACAGAATGACACTTTTGCATTACTGACCCTAGATAACTATATGTTTAACCCTTGTAAAGGTGTTAAATACATAAACAAAGCCCCACTCAACAGCTAAAACACTGCAGCTCCAGCAGCTCCTTAGCAGGAGACTGTGATTGGTGGCCCCTGACTCCTGACCATTCATGTCCTGCAATGATGTGGATCCAGAGTGGGAATTTACCTATGTGTATGAAGGGGTTAAATACATAGTTATTCAAGGTCAGTAAATAATGTACAATCTCATGTTTGCATCATGTATCCCATTAACCCTGTTTGAATGTGGAGCATTATTTTCTGTGTTACTGGTATTATTTTGTTAACCCTTAAGGACCAGCGACGTACCCTGTATGTCGCTGGCCTTTTTTTGGGACGTGATTGTTTTATAGCGCGGTCTTGCCACCAGCGTTGAGACTGCTCTATTCCACAAAGCCTGCTGGAGGGAGTGCATTAATAGCGTGTTCTTGCTAGACTTGTGCTATTATGTACTGAAAAAACCCTTAACAACCAGTGACATACAGGGTACATTGTGGTCATTAAGGGGTTAATCTATATGTAAACCCATCTATAACTGAGGAGATATTTTCTTATATTATACTTATTAGTAATCAATTCCTTGACATATGGGTCAGCATTCAACTAACATTTTACATTATTCAAAATGGTCAAATAATACTTCTATTATAGTACTGAATGCTACCAGTCAGCCCAAGTGCAAATTTGTGCTCCACTTCTTTATAAAGAGGTGAATATGGAACAATTTCTTCAAAACCCAGACAGAGAGCACACAAATTGCTTCCCTTTCTGCAATCAGGGCAATTTAACTGCAATGCATTTAGCACTATTAAATGTTGATTCTGCATTATCAATTTTGCCTAAGAAGAGAAAGTGGGGTGAAAACCTCTACTGGGTGATTTTTTAATTTATTTTTATTTTTAAAGCAAAGTTTGATCAAATAGATGTGACTTTTTTATTTTTAGATTTAATTTTAAATTTCCTCTATTAACAAATTATTGCAATTATTTTTAATGCAGTCATTTTTTTTTAGATTCACTTCTGTAGTGTGCTTAGCCAAAAATATCCTCTTTTGATAGATTCCAAATTATATAAAAGGTAGGGGATTGGTTTAATAAATAAACAGGTTTGACAGGAAGATTCATAAAATATCTACAATTATAGACAACACAGTGAATAGATAAAAACACACAGGATTCCCACACCACGTTCACATCTCTGAAAAATAATAGTATCCTGCCATTTTACAACAGCAGGGCAATATTTTTGGTCAATACCATGACCAAAAAATATTGTGGCCGAAAAACAGCCTAAAACCTAGGGAGGGGGGGGGGAGCAGCAGAATTTTGAGTGCCTAGGGCAGCACAAAACCTAAATACGCCACTGATGAGATGAGAATTATTATGTAGACAAATCTCAAAGCTATCTTAACTGCCACAGTGCCCCGCACTGGACCACCACGCCGCCTCGGCCGCAGACCACATGATGGGCAGCACAGAGCGAGCCGCTGCGAGTATATAAAGTACTGAATTTTATGCTAGAAGTGCCCCCAGAACTGTTCTAAGGATTTGCTCATGAGGAATGTTCGTCAAATTTCATAAAGGGCAAGAATATGTAGGATATATGTGTGAGTTGTCAACCACTTCAAAAATCTTACAGACTATTTTATTGCAGCCATGGGTCTTCCTATTGAAATGAATCAACTAATTGACATTAAATGAACACTAGTTGTTAACAATATAACCAGACCCTTATATTTTACATATACATTATTTGAGTTCCTCCTATCACTTATAGATATTTCTTGTCGATACAACTATAAGATGTCATATTGAAGTAAAGGATTAATTTTTTTTTAATAAGAAATAATTTATTTAGTTAGATAAAAATTATATTTAACTTAGGGGGGTGTTAGGGTTAGGGTTAGTCTTAGCTTTAGGGATTAATACATTTATTAGAGTAGCGGCAAGGTACGGTAGGCAGATTAGGGGTTAATACTTGAAGTTAGGTGTTGACGATGTTAGGGAGGGCAGATTAGGGGTTAATACTATTTATTATAGGGTTTTTGAGGCGGGAGTGAGGCGGTTTAGGGGTTAATACATTTATTATAGTGGCGGCGAGGTCCGGTCGGCAAATTAGGGGTTAATACGTGTAGGTAAGGTAGCGGCGATGTTGGGGGGGGGCAGATTAGGGGTTAATAAATATTATGTAAGTGTCAGCGATATTAGGGGCAGCATATTAAGGGTACATAGGGATATTGTAGGTGGCGGCGGTGTGCGGTCGGCAGATTAGGGGTTTAAAAAAATTATTAGAGTGGCTGCGATGTGAGGGCCTCGGTTTAGGGGTACATAGGCGTTAGCCCATAAAGCTCTTAACTCCTGACTTTTTTCTGCGGCTGGAGTCTTGTCGTTAGAGTTCCAATGCTCACTTCAGCCAAGACTCTAAATACCGGCGTTAGGAAGATCCCATTGAAAAGATAGGATACGCAATTGGTGTAAGGGGATCTGCGGTATGGAAAAGTCGTGGCTGTAAAGTGAGCGTTAGACCCTTTCCTGACTGACTCTAAATACCAGCGGGCGGTAAAAAGCAGCGTTAGCAGCCCTTAACGCTGCTTTTGACGGCTAACGCAGAACTCTAAATGTAGGCGTATGTTATTTTGTATATACAGAAAAGAGACAATGGCACTACTCAATTTATTAGTATATTTAGACGTTCCCCTACTAATTCATAAAGTGATGAGTATACTTATATTTGGTATACTCCTATATAATTTATCTGATAGGGGTAGGTGCTTGTACCTATGTATAAACTTAACAGAAAATCAGTGAAAAACTGACAAAAAGGGTACAAATATAGCACTCTAAGAACGTATTTATGTGATGCAGGGAAATGAGAAATTAAAATATAACTTTTACTAGATCACATTAAAAACAGGGGATTTAACAAACATTTTAAAAGAAATTAGAATTTGGATCCACTACCGGTTAGCCAGATACTGTCACTGCTGGCTAATAGAGAAAAAAACACCCTCGTTAGGTATATGGAGAGTCTCTTTATGAATCAAATGACAGGGTGATCTCTTGGTATATTACTCATATAGAGGTGATATTGTTCCTTAAATAGGGTGGGTTTAAATATTGGATATATGTAAGGATAGTGGAGAAGGAAGCGTTTAAGGTGTACAGTAACCACTTATGATGGAAGGTTTGTATACAGTATAAACTGTGAGTTGGTGAGTGCTGTACTACCTACAATACTTGTAAAGAGTGAAAGTTTAATAAACTCTTTATTTTACCTGTTACTGCCACAATAAAAAGTAAAAAGTACTGGGTTTCTTATAGTGTTGTTATAGATATTCAGTTAATGAACTCAAATATTTGGAAACCTTTTTTGTACCATTTAATAATTATCTCTGGTAAGTATCTAGGTTGGTAAGAATGAGTACTGTGCTACCCACGAAACTGAAAGGAGTGAGAGGTATAATACACTCCAAGTTTTTACCTATTAATACCGTAATAAATTGTGCTTCCTAAAGTATTATGATAAAGAGTCAGTTGGTAAATTCTAATGTTTGGATACCTTTAGAAATCATTATCCACTAGTAAGTATCTGGGTTCGGGGAGATCAGACCTTTATATAGGAGTTACTTTGTGGGTGCCACTAATATATTAAATTAAAGTAAACCCAGCTATAGAAGTAAGAAGTCCAATAAACTTCTTGTAGTTACCTATTAATACCGCAATAAACTGTACTTGGGTTACCTTTAATGTAATTATAAAAGAGTCAAATAGTGAACTCTAATATGTGGTTACCTTTTAATACCGTTTGTTAAATATTGCTATTAAGTATCTGGTTTCTTGAATACTGTGCTGCCCACAATACTATAAAGAGTAAAGGATCTAATGTACTCCTTATTTTTACCTGTTAATACCGTGTAAAATTATACTAGGTTTTCCTAAAGTATTATTTGGATAGTCAGTTACCTTGTAAATACCACTAGTAAGATCGTAAATTGAGGTAAACCTAACTTAGTTACCACTATTACTTAGTAAATATCCTGAGTAATATATGGACTAGGACAAGCCTGACCCAATACCTATGTTGCCTATGAGTAACTAAAGTTTGTAGTTAAACTAGTATAGCTAAATCAGCTTAGACTAGACACCGCAAATGCGGCAACAACTTTATTTATACCATTTTATGTTGTCATTTAAGTAAAAGTAGTGAATCAACAAATTAAGTTAAAAACAACAAATGGGGAAGAACGGGGGGACGCCACTGACGCGTTTCGCCGTGGTGGCTGTATCAAAGGGCAGTCTCACTCTGTCTTCGTGAGATTTAAATACCCTAAGGTGTTAGTGGATTGGCTGTTAGAGAGGGCCTTGGTTGTATCAATTGATTTGATTGGTCATAATAGAGGTGTGTGGCGAAAGATGCATATTGATTGGTCCATTAGCCACAGCTCTTTATTCATGTTTATATCGATAATATTGTTATCTGCTTAAATTTGGCAATATTATTTAGCTGACAGCATGGTCTTATTGAGCCTAATGTGAAATAATGCTGGTATCATTAATTTATTTGTATATAATCATTAACCGATTATGTTGGTTGTAATCATAGCCGTTCTATTATTGGGTGCCGAATCTGTCAATCATGGTCACTTGGATTGTGAAGACAGAGACACGAGTGGTGATTGGTCTGAATGAGCTCTCTATCTTGCATGTGTGTTAGGTTGTTCAGATTTACGTCATCTTCATTCTGTGACTCCACTATCGCACACCCATACCATGTTATTGGATAACGGACCTGTCCGTCATTGTGTCACTCGAGATCCATTCCGTTTTGATGTGGTTATATCATATTTTATAGCTATGATAACAGTTAATCGTGATTTATTATAGATTACATACATTGCATATTGATGTTTTATGTATACCATATGTCGATTTGATCTTTCTTTTTGAAATTTAATCGCAATGTTCATAGTTTCTAATATCCATCATGTTATCTGGTTTAAAGCATACTATGGGTTTGCTTATCATTGGATTATACTGGATACCATCCTATTGGGTGTTCAAGAAATCCCTACCTTATAATAATGTTGATTGTGTGATGTCTGAATTAAGATAGGTGAAAAAGTTGGAAGTTAAATAAATTAAAGTGAAAAATGAAGTGAATGAAAAAATAAAAAATTATATATATAGTTGGTGTATTGTGTGTAACAGTCATTAAATAATAATGATGGGTGAAAAGATTTTAATAAAAATTAAATTAGTGGTGCTGCGTGAAAGCTATATGGTTTATAGAAATATTAAAATAGTGTGTAACATCTAAGGGCTCCATGTACTAAGCCGTCAATTCATCCGTCATTGTAGACGCGGATAGCGATCATTAAATACGAAAAAATTATGATTTAGTATGAATTTGACCAGATCGAGGATGAAGATATTGTGTTCATGAGATTCAGTAGAATCTAGATCAAGAAAATGTTTTACTGCCTTAATACCTAAGTCATGATGAATGCTCGTGTACAGAGACTCAACATCTGCTGTAATTAGCCATGTTTCTCTGGCTACTTGAGTCCCTTCCAATCGTTGGAGTACCTCTGTTGTATCCCTGACATATGAGGGTAATTCTTCTACAAAAGATCTCAGTCTTTTGTCCACATATATACTGGCTTTTTCAGTTAAGCATCCATTGCCAGACACAATGGGTCGGCCTGGCGGATTTCTTATATTTTTGTGTATTTTAGGGATTAAATATAATGTTGAAATTCTTGGATTTTTGACTTGCAGGAATTTGAATTCTTTGTTGTTAATAGTGTGGTTATCCTTAGCTATTTCAATCATAGTATCATACTGTCTTTTGTATGTTGCTGATGGGTTGTATATTAGTTTTTTGTAGCAGTTAGCATCATTAAGTTGTTTATTTGCTTCACATAGATACAGTTCAATCGGCCAAATAACAATATTTCCACCTTTGTCAGATCCTTTGATCAATACATCATCCCACCCTTCAATTTCTTTTAGTGCTTGTTGTTCTTGTAATGAGATGTTCCTGCATTTATTTTTAACAGTGAGTGAATGAATCTCATTACATACTATTTGATTGAAAGTTTGTATATTGTGAAATTGGGAAATATTCGGTATGTATTGCGACTTATTTTTGATCAGATCACGCCACTTTTGATTAGTTTCCAGGCCTGCAAGTCAAAAATCCAAGAATTTCAACATTATATTTAATCCCTAAAATACACAAAAATATAACAAATCCGCCAGGCCGACCCATTGAGAAGGAGACAGTCTTTTCAGATGCCAATGCCATCCAAATGGAACAAATACCACTCTGGATTCGCTATATTGACGATATCCTTTTTATCTGGGAAGGGTCCAAACCAAATTTGGATGAGTTCCTGATCAAACTTAATGATAATAACATCAACGTCAAACTAACATATGAATGCAGTCAAACAGAGGTGAATTTTTTGGATCTAAAAATAACCAAAGATGAGAATGGTAATCTGATAACTGATCTATTTCGAAAACAAACTACAACAAATTCTATTCTACACCACAGCAGTGCTCATACCCAAAGCACACTCAGATCCTTGCCAGTTGGTGAATTCTTAAGAACACGTAGAAATTGTTCTTCAGATTCAATATTCAAAATAAGAGCAAAGGAATTGGAAACCAGATTGAAAGCGAGAGGCTACAGCAATAGAAGCCTGAAAAAAGCCAAATATAGAGCCTTACACACTCCGAGACAAGATCTCTTATTTCCTAAAGGATAACAAAACAAGACTAATAACCACATTCAACTCACAAATTAAGGACGTAACACATATTATACAAAAATCGTGGTATATTCTTCAAAATGATCCGGATTTGAGTGCAAGTCTTGGAGATAGAATTTCTATCTGTTATCGGAGGTCTAGGAATTTGAAAGACAGACTAGTCCAAAGTCACTTTGTAAGGAAGAAGGCTAAAATCTTACATCCTGGCAACTATCCATGCCGAAATTGCACGTACTGCCCAAATACTCTTCAGATTGAACAAATCAAGGACAGATTTGGAAAAATACACTACATTAAACAACACATCACATGTAGTACTGCAAGTGTGATATATGTATTACAATGCAGTTGTAAACTAAATTATGTAGGTATGACCTCACGCTTACTCAAAAAGAGGGTGGGCGAACATATGTGTAATATAAGAAATGCTGAATCAGATCTCAAAAAAGGCAAAAAAAATCACACAGATAGCCAAACATTTTCTGCATAAACATGATTCCAACACAGAATTTCTATCTTTCTTTGGCCTAGAAAAAATATCTTTAGGAATCAGGAGGAGGAGACTTAGAAGATGCATTGCTTCAGGCAGAATGCAAATGGATTTATTTGCTGAATTCTGTGAATCCATATGGTCTTAATGAGAATAACAACTATTATGTATTTCTGCCTAAATAAGAGTATCATATAGAACTATACAATGTCATTTTTAGTCAACATTTTAATGGATTAAAATGACAAGATTATGCACACAAATGTTCTTTTAAAAAATTACACCCAATGTAGAATTGATTATTTCACATGGGAATATCATCATATGAAACTAGACACATATTCTTACAACACACATATATTTTATGTGTGGACCCTATCTTCACAATCCTAATTTGAAGCACTATTAAGTCGTCAGCACTGTTATGCAATTTCATTTAATATTGCCCCAACACTGACCACAATTTAATTCACATGGTCACTGTATAATTAGCACCGTAAGCCATGTACACGTTTTCATGTTCAGTCCTGTACACTATTTCTTTCAAATAATGTTTCATGTATTGATTATTATCTAATCTACATTTAGATGTTACACACTATTTTAATATTTCTATAAACCATATAGCTTTCACGCAGCACCACTAATTTAATTTTTATTAAAATCTTTTCACCCATCATTATTATTTAATGACTGTCACACACAATACACCAACTATATATATAATTTTTTATTTTTTCATTCACTTCATTTTTCACTTTTTTACTTTAATTTATTTCACTTCCAACTTTTTCACCTATCTTAATTCAGACATCACACAATCAACATTATTATAAGGTAGGGATTTCTTGAACACCCAATAGGATGGTATCCAGTATAATCCAATGATAAGCAAACCCATAGTATGCTTTAAACCAGATAACATGATGGATATTAGAAACTATGAACATCGCGATTAAATTTCAAAAAGAAAGATCAAATCGACATATGGTATACATAAAACATCAATATGCAATGTATGTAATCTATAATAAATCACGATTAACTGTTATCATAGCTACGAAATATGATATAACCACATCAAAACGGAATGGATCTTGAGTGACACAATGACGGACAGGTCCGTTATCCAATAACATGGTATGGGTGTGCGATAGTGGAGTCACAGAATGAAGATGACGTAAATCTGAACAACCTAACACACATGCAAGATAGAGAGCTCATTCAGACCAATCACCACTCGTGTCTCTGTCTTCACAATCCAAGTGACCATGATTGACAGATTCGGCACCCAATAATAGAATGGCTATGATTACAACCAACATAATCGGTTAATGATTATATACAAATAAATGAATGATACCAGCATTATTTCACATTAGGCTCAATAAGACCATGCTGTCAGCTAAATAATATTGCCAAATTTAAGCAGATAACAATTTTATCGATATAAACATGAATAAAGAGCTGTGGCTAATGGACCAATCAATATGCATCTTTCGCCACACACCTCTATTATGACCAATCAAATCAATTGATACAACCAAGGCCCTCTCTAACAGCCAATCCACTAACACCTTAGGGTATTTAAATCTCACGAAGACAGAGTGAGACTGCCCTTTGATACAGCCACCACGGCGAAACGCGTCAGTGGCGTCCCCCCGTTCTTCCCCATTTGTTGTTTTTAACTTAATTTGTTGATTCACTACTTTTACTTAAATGACAACGTAAAATGGTATAAATAAAGTTGTTGCCGCATTTGCGGTGTCTAGTCTAAGCTGATTTAGCTATACTAGTTTAACTACAAACTTTAGTTACTCATAGGCAACATAGGTATTGGGTCAGGCTTGGTAACTGACTATCCAAATAATACTTTAGGAAAACCTAGTATAATTTTACACGGTATTAACAGGTAAAAATAAGGAGGTATTTACAAGGTAACTGACTATCCAAACAATACTTAATGAAAACCTAGTATAATTTTACACGGTATTAACAGGTAAAAATAAGGAGTACATTAGATCCTTTACTCTTTATAGTATTGTGGGCAGCACAGTATTCAAGAAACCAGATACTTAATAGCAATATTTAACAAACAGTATTAAAAGGTAACCACATATTAGAGTTCACTATTTGACTCTTTTATAATTACATTAAAGGTAACCCAAGTACAGTTTATTGCGGTATTAATAGGTAACTACAAGAAGTTTATTGGACTTCTTACTTCTATAGCTGGGTTTACTTTAATTTAATATATTAGTGGCACCCACAAAGTAACTCCTATATAAAGGTCTGATCTCCCCGAACCCAGATACTTACTAGTGAATAATGATTTCTAAAGGTATCCAAACATTAGAATTTACCAACTGACTCTTTATCATAATACTTTAGGAAGCACAATTTATTACGGTATTAATAGGTAAAAACTTGGAGTGTATTATACCTCTCACTCCTTTCAGTTTCGTGGGTAGCACAGTACTCATTCTTACCAACCTAGATACTTACCAGAGATAATTATTAAATGGTACAAAAAAGGTTTCCAAATATTTGAGTTCATTAACTGAATATCTATAACAACACTATAAGAAACCCAGTACTTTTTACTTTTTATTGTGGCAGTAACAGGTAAAATAAAGAGTTTATTAAACTTTCACTCTTTACAAGTATTGTAGGTAGTACAGCACTCACCAACTCACAGTTTATACTGTATACAAACCTTCCATCATAAGTGGTTACTGTACACCTTAAACGCTTCCTTCTCCACTATCCTTACATATATCCAATATTTAAACCCACCCTATTTAAGGAACAATATCACCTCTATATGAGTAATATACCAAGAGATGACCCTGTCATTTGATTCATAAAGAGACTCTCCATATACCTAACAAGGGTGTTTGTCTCTATTAGCCAGCAGTGACAGTATCTGGCTAACCGGTAGTGGATCCAAATTCTAATTTCTTTTAAAATGTTTGTTAAATCCCCTGTTTTTAATGTGATCTAGTAAAAGTTATATTTTAATTTCTCATTTCCCTGCATCACATAAATACGTTCTTAGAGTGCTATATTTGTACCCTTTTTGTCAGTTTTTCACTGATTTTCTGTTAAGTATGTTATTTTGTGTAACATTAAAAAGGTGTAGACATTATGTCCAAAAAACTGCTGCTAATGCACATATTTATCAGTAAATACTTACTAAAACATAAAAGGTTCAAATTTAGAACTTTTGAATTTGATTTCCATGTCACTTTAAAAGTCCATGAATCTTCAAAAAGTTGCTGTAAATATGTTTTCTTATTGTTTGGAATATCTACAGTATACCAAAGTTAATTTGTCCACATCCAAAGTATGGGGTGGGGGGGGGGGGTGGAATGAACGTTTTTGTAAAAAGAAAAAAAAGTTTTAAATAAATATGTTATGTTTTTTTTTTTTTTTCTAAGGTCTTGGAATGGATGTGAATTTGAAAACTGCATGAAAATTCATGCTAACATTTTACAAGGAAATTGTTATTGTTTGAAATTGACTCCAAAGTTTTCAATATTTGCTCCAAAAAATGCCATGAACAGTGACATATTAGTTGTATACCATTTAAAACCATGTACAATGTATATGAGTGTGAGTTAGTGATCATAAGAAAAATAAAACATTCAAATAGCCGTGTGTGCAGAATAGCTGAATAGCTGAATAGCTAACGATCAAATTATCAACAAGAAACCAAAGCTGTTGCATACTTAATGCTCTGTGGCTTAGTTCTGTTGCAACCCGAGGGTTGTAGGTTCGATCCCCGGCGAGGTCCACTCAGCCTTTCATCCTTCCGAGGTCGATAAAATGAGCAGCGCCTTGAGACCCTTACGGGTGATTAGCCGCGCTTTACAAGTACCCAATACATACATACAAAGGGACATTAAACACTAAATAAATCATTGCTTGAAAAATGTACTCAGAGCAAAGATTAGTCTGAGAATAATTTGTACATGTATTTTTAAAAATTATATTAGTTGTTTAAACATTGGGGAAAAAAAAGGTAAAGTTAAAGTCCATAAAGCAGTGCGAGCCGCCATATTGTAACTTAGTTTACCTTTCTGCTGAGTCCTATAAGGAAGGGTTATAAGTGGCTTACTAGAGTGTGCAACCAATGACTGTGTGGAATATAGCTGTGTCTGCACTTTCATGTTTAACATGCACTGGAAAACTCACAATATTCAGAATTAAATTACAGGAAAGGAGAACAATATAAATATTAAAAGTATATTGCAAAGTTGATTTTCTACATGTAATTAAACAATTTATATTAATATCTTGAGGTGTTTAATGTCCCTTTAAAGGACTGATTATAATGGAGACTGATTACTGGCAATATGACCCAGACAGACAGACAGACAGATAGATAGATAGATAGATAGATAGATAGACAGTGAGACAGATAGATATATAGTTAGAAGACATACATACAGACAGACAGATAGACAATGAGACAGATAGATAGCTAGAATACATACAGACAGACAGATAGATATATAGTTAGAAGACATACATACAGACAGACAGATAGACAATGAGACAGATAGATAGCTAGAATACATACAGACAGACAGATAGATATATAGTTAGAAGACATACATACAGACAGACAGATAGACAATGAGACAGATAGATAGCTAGAATACATACAGACAGACAGATAGTGAGACAGATTGATATATATATAGCTAGATGGAAAGATAGATATATAACTAGATAGATAGATAGAAGATAGACAGACAGACAGATAGATAGATAGATAAACAGATAGATAGAAAGATAGATAATAACAGGATTTTAAAGACGTACCTTGCAGCAATGTGAAATACATATTGTAACATATCCTTTTATCATTGTCTTATTTTCTTCCCTATACTGTAAAAATAAGCAGTCTTTATACAATGTCTGTAACACCCCTGAGTAAACATAATCTAGATAATTCTGACTACTGCATTGTACTGAGATCTGGGAATAGGGCAGCTTTAGGAATAAATATAATTATACTTATTATGGGAATTATGTGATACAAGGAAATCATACAAATTAAATAATTGATTTTTCACTATGTTTTATGTAGAAGCTATTATGGATATGGGATTTAAATAACTACATTCAGTAAACCTAATGTTTTCAAAATATATAACATTTATATCTATTTTCTTAATCTTTGTATAAAAAAGTTGTCAAACAAGACATTTTTCCCCCCAGTTATTTATAAGACAGACATACAAAAGTAATGACAACATCTTGTGAGTCACTATACAATTTATTGAGTTACAAATGCTTAGATAACAATAATACTCATGTCAAGTCAAGTATGAAGATCACCCATTTTGTTTATTAAATGGACAGTCAACACCAGAATTTTTGTTGTTTAAAAAGATAGATAATCCCTTTATTACCCATTCCCCAGTTTTGCATAACCAACACTGTGATATTAATACACTTTTTACCTCTGTGATTACCTTGTATCTAAGCCTCTGCAAACTGCCCCTTATTTCAGTTCTTTTTTTTTTTTTTTTTAAATAATTTTTTTATGGAGGTTATGTGGTAAGAAAAACAACAACATACATTGATAAGCTTGCAACAATAAATGCACTTAAGTCATTTGTTAATAAACATTGTCGAACATAAAAAGACAATAGAGATCAAAAACAACAAAAATCACAACAATGTCTGACAGCAAATTAGTTTCTCAAACCTCTAGTTTTGTGTATAAATTAGCAAAACTGGCTGACTGGTTAGAAGGCCTCTCATGGACCCATTAGCTATGTGGGAATGGAATAATATATGATAGTCAGATCTGCGGCCTCTGTTGGGCCTAAGGGTAGCATATAGTAAAAATATTATGTGGGGGGGGAGGGAATTTCAGTGGCCATGCGCCGCTTATTAAATAGGGGGAGAAGTGGAGGGGCGGAGCCATATAGAAAAGCCTCTTGTGAAAAAAAGGTTGGATATTAGATCTTATTATCTAAGGGGCAGTTATAGGGCAACATATCGGTGAGAGTCCTATGGCATTGGTATATATTTATAGGCACTTAAATGACCATGTTCCATGGGGAATTTTAGGGTAGACATGCAAGTTGATATAAGACTAGAGGAATATACTGGATTTAACCATAATAGTTACTACTAAAACCAATCAATGTGTATCATAGATAGGACATTATCCTCAGGCCATTGGAAAAGGTAGGCAATCAGTGAATATATATCTGAGTAGTAATACCAATATCTCACAATTAGATCACTGTCATGATGGCAGCCTATATATACACATAAAGAATATGAACAAAAAACAGTTGTAACACACTAACCCTTTGACTACATCATAAAAGCCTTTTTTTTTTTTTTTTGGTAAGCAGGGAGGCCCCTTGTATAGTGCGTGAGTTCAACCTTGTACTGAGATAGCAGGGGCGCAAGAAAAAAGGTGCCTTTAATCTAAATAAACATCCGAAATCATACACTGGGGCTTGCATATTCACGATAGTAACGTAGTGAGATAGTCCTACTCACATACTTAAAAACCACATGAGACAAGATATAATATAATAGGTACATCTATACACCCAAGAGAAGTCATAGCTATTGAAACAAAGGGGTATATTCTTAAATCTAACTACCAATTGTCTATATAGTATGCACAAGCTACAATAACTCCTTTATGTGTCTTTTATGTAAGAAGGTTTGAAGTGTGGTTAGAATGGAGTAGAATATATAGTTTGCCATATGGAGAGATGAGTGTGAGGATAATTTAAAACCTTAGTTCAATTGTAGACTTTTCTATAGGTAGTAATATTTCCAACAATAGGGCATAAGAGAATCACTCAAGTCTGTAAAGAAATAGAACTATACTGTTGTAAATGCAGACTTATATACACTGGAAAAGTCTAGTCTGTATATATCCATTTGCATAGTTCAAGAGACAACTGACTATAGAGTGCTGTTAGTAGGAAAAGTAGTTACAGTGATATTCTGAACCTTAGTTGTTAAGTAAGCATATCGTGATTATATAGCTGATAAAGTACAAAAATAACTACATCCAACATTACAAAACAAAACAGGATAGGTAATAGTAATGTTCGTTCACAGTATATGTAGAAGATTTGGGTTATGGTTATAGATTAGTGATGATTATAGAGGAGGTTTCAAGATTTAGTTAATATAAATTATTATTGTGTTTTTGGTAACAAAAAATAGGAACATAAAGAACATAAATCTGATGTAAATGTACATTGAAACAATGAAATCATTATGATCATGATCATCAAGAGGAAAGAATAAAATTAAGAAGAAAAAAAAAAAAAGAGAAAAAGACAATATTTTTGCCTAAAACTATCATCGGTTACACCTACTTTAGCTGTAAACCTATATTCTGTCTGTAGTCTGGAATGGACATATTCGTAGGTTTGGTTAATTTGCTTGCTACCAATAGTTTTTATATCTTAACAAATTATCAGTTTGAACAAAGTAATAGGTAGAAGGAAAAGAAATAGATTAGTCCAAGATTGGGAGATAGAGGGGGGGAGGGGTAGAGGAATAATGACTGTTTCAGGACCTTTCTGGCCTATCCGTTTGGTTAAATTTGGTGTCTGCTTGGATCTAAAAATGCCCATAATTTGTAAAAAGCTAGATCTAAATGTGAATATTACCTCAGGTGTCTTCTCTTCTGAGATTTGCTGTATCGTGCATAATCCAATAGAACCAAACCTTGTGAAGGGTTTCCTGTGTGTCTTGTATAGTGGCTGCTTGTGCTGACATGTTATAGTAATGTTTAATTTTATTTATAACTTCTCCCCATGATGGAGCTCTCTCCTTCCAACGGTGGGCTATACACACCCTTGTGGCCGTGCATGTTATCTTAATAAATTGGTTTATGTGCTTATTAAATTCTTTGAGTCTAGTGTGTAACAGGGCTTGTTCCAGTGAAAGTTTAATAGGGCTATCTAAGATAGAGCTTAAAAATTGTGACAGTTGGTTCCATATTCTATATGAATGGGGGCAATCCCACCACATATGTTTGTAGGTGCCCTCTTCTTTGCAGCCTCTATAACATAGTTTGGACCCTTGCCTGGTGGCATGTGAGGTTATTAATGGAGTGAGATACCACCGAAAGTTGGTCTTAATACAGCTTTCACGCATATCTGCGCTAAGCAATCCCCTTCCCGCATTATCTAGGATAGTATTCCAGATTTGTATATCAAATTCTTTATTAAGGTCTTTTTCCCACTTGATTTGTAACAGGACTTAGTGTTCACAGTGGCCGATTGGATTGCCTGATATATTTGTGTTATGGTTCTCTTGGGTCTCGTTGACTAGCTGCATATGGCTTCTAGTGTTGTGAGAGACTTACTTGGGCCTGCCGGCAAAAGGTGTTGTATGGATGTTAAGATTTGTAAATATAGGAACCAGTGAAGTTTGATTAGGTGGAGTTTTTCTTGTAGTTGGGTATAGGTAATTATTTTACCCCTTTCTAGTAAATTGGCTATGCTGTATAACCCTCTATTTTCCCACTTCCTAATGATTGAAGCGTGTTCTAATTTAGTTATGCAACTAAGCAGAGTTTTGATTGAAATTTGTGGTAGTAACTTAAGGGATGAGGTGAGTTTGGACCACTGCTTAGTCATAAAGTCCAAAATTGGGAAAGTGGTATGATCTTTGCCTAGGCAATGTTTCAGGTCCCATAGCACCCTTGATCTTGGCCCTACTTCTGTAATGTCTGATTCTAATTCTGTCCAAATGATGTCCTCTTCTAACTCAGTAAGGAGGGTGGTTTGTGCGAGTCTGGCTGCCTGGTAGTAATGTTTGAAATTTGGTGCCCCTATCCCCCCAATTTTCTGTGTCTGTTAAGTATATTAGAAGAGATTCTGGCTCTTTTGCCACCTCTTATGAAACTGTTGGTGCATTTTTGAAGATCTTCTAGATCTTGCACCGGGACATGAATAGGTAGAGTGCGGAACAGATATAAGATCCACGGTAGCACTGTCATTTTGACCGCAGATAGCCTTCCGAACCAAGAGAATCTAAGTTTGCTCCAGCTATTTAGGTCCTGTTTGATAGATTTGTATAGTGCGGGATAATTGGCCTGGTATAGTTCTGAGGAACTTCTTGTTAGGTTGACTCCTAAATATTTAAGGTGATGTTTGATCCATTTAAATTCAAAATTTAAATATATCAGCTTTTTGGTGTGATCAGGTAATTCAATGGGCATGGCCTCACATTTCTCTAAGTTTACCTTATATCCGGAAATTGTGGAGAAGAGGTCAATTGTCTTATAAAGGCTTGGTAGTGAGAGCAAAGGTCTGGTCAAAGACAGCAAGATGTCGTCTGCGAATAGCATAAGTTTGTATTCCCTCATTTTGATAGAAATTCCTGAGATGTCCGGGGAGTTTCTTATATGTTGGGCTAGGGGTTCTATGCATAGTGCGAACAGCAAAGGGGACAGAGGGCATCCCTGTCGAGTGCCATTAAGTACTGCAAATTTGTTAGATTGGTGACCCATGGCCCTGACTCGTGCTGTGGGGGTGGAGTATATATTTCTGATTGCGTCAAGGAATGGGCCTCCTATACCTACTTTCCCCAAGACTGCTTGCATAAAGTCCCAGTCAACTCTATCAAACCCCTTCTCTGTGTCCAAAGAGAGCAACAGAGAAGGCGTTTTTGTAATGTGTAGGTGATCGAGTAGGGCTACCATTCTCCTGATATTATCTGGGTTCTCTCTGCTTTTGATGAAGCCCACCTGATAAGGGTGAATTAATTTGGGGAGGAGATGCTTGAGGCGGTTAGCTAATATTTTTGTAAAAATTTTTAAGTCCTGATTTATCAGGGAGATTGGCCTATAGTTGTAGCATGAAGTTTTATCTTTGCCTGGTTTGGGGATAACTATAATTTTAGCTTCTAAAAGTTCAGGGGGATAGTGTGGCCTTGTAAAGTATGGTTGCAAAATTTAACTAGATGAGATGTGAGGGATGTTTTAAATAACTTGTAGTAGTCGCCTGGGAACCCATCCGGGCCAGCCGCTTTCCCTGGTTTTAGCTCCCGTAGGACCTCCAGCACCTCCTGGCCCGTGATGTCTGTATTTAAGGAGTCTAATTCTTGTTGGTTTATCGTGGGCATGTCAGCCTCCTCTAAAAATCTTTCAATTAACTTTTGTGTCTGTGTTGATTTGTTAACTTTTTGCCCATCGTATAAAGAGCCGTAATATGCCGCAAATAAATTAACTATCTCTACTTGGTTTGAGGTCATGTCTCCCCCGGGATTATGTAGAGTTGGAATAGATATATCTCTAATTTTGTTTCTAATTTTGTTAGCTAGAAATCTGTCCGGTTTGTTCGCATAGATGAAGTATCTAGATTGCAATCTTAACCCTGCTCTAATCGATTGATCGTTAAGTAAGTTGTCTAGGGTCTGTCTTTTTTCTTGTAAGATTTTGTATGTGTTTTTAGAGCCCGTCAATTTGTGACGTCTCTCTAGAGCTGTTATTTCAGTCTGTAGGGTGGTAAATAGGGTTTTTGCTTTGCGTTTGTGTTGTGATTTGATCTGAATTAATAAGCCTCTGAGTACTGATTTATGAGCTGCCCACACCTGAATGGGGTTATCTACTGTGTTAGTGTTAATATTCCAGTATTCCAGCATGTTTTTGAGTATTACCTCCTTATGTACAGGGTTTTTCATAATGGTGGGGTCATATGTCCAGCTCTTCATAGAGCTGGGTGGAAGCAGCCCCTCCACCTTTATTGACACTAGGGAGTGGTTTGACCACACACATGGCGAGATAGAGGAGGAGACTAGGTTTGTTACCAGTATTTGGCTCAAGAAGGCATAGTCTAGCTTGAAATATTTGCGATGTGCTCAAGAAAAAAAGGTGTGGTCTGATGTTGCCCCATAAAGAGCCTTCCATGTATCTATTAGATTGTGACCTTCTAGGGTATTTAATATAGATTTAACTTTTCTGATATTTCTGTTCTGTGTATGAGGGTTCTGGGTTTTTGGGTGGTGGTCTTGTCTATATAGCAAAACATTAAAGTCCCCCGCTAGAAATATTCTAGTCGAGTTCCAGCTAGAAAGGAGGAAGGATAACCAAGCAAAGAATTGTTCCTGTTGTTCATTTGGAGCATACACATTGCAAAATACAGTCTCCACTTCATTTAAAGTGCCTCTAACGATTATGTACCTGCCATCTTTATCAATAATGGTGTCAGTGGGGTGAAAGTTTAGGGAGGAGTGTATCAAAATAGATACTCCCCTTTTCTTCTTGTCTATGGTTGAATGATAGTGCAAGGGGAACTGTCTCTCCCAGTATTTCGGGACCTGTCTGGATACAAAATGTGTCTCCTGCAGAAATATTACATTAGCTCCTAAGTGTCTACATTGGGATAGCGCTTTCCTTCGTTTAATGTCTGAGTTTAGGCCTCTCACATTGTGAGAGATTAAGACAATGTTAGGGGATGCCATGTGATTGTGTAGTGTTTATGGGGTGTATTACTGTTACCTGTTTGGACCATTGGAGGAAAACCTGAATCCTACCCTGCTCTTTGGTCCTATAGGTCCTGACAGTGAGTTCTGACCTTCGCCCTTGTGGTGAAGGTATCCATAGTCCTTGTAGGATGGGGGATGACGGGCGGAAGGGTGAAGTGGGTAAAGACAAAGTCTGAAAAAAAGAAGAAGAAGAAAACCAGGTTAATAACATTAGAAACTTTGTGAATAATCCATTTAAGTAAACCTGATGAAAACAGAATGGAATTATCTACTTGATATAACATGTATAAGATTTATGTGGAATCAGGAACTAGGGTGGCGCCACTTATCTCCCCACTTAACAATTCTTGGGGGACATTCTGGCTAAATTATCACTTTGGAATCTTAGATTAGACATATGGCTTCTCGGGAACCCCCTTAAGGCTAAATAACAGTAATTAAGGCTAACTTGCTGTAAATATGTAAACTAACATCTTTATAAAGGCTAAACTTGTCTCATAGTAACATAACTTTACAAATAGAGGATATATACAGACTCATTTCTACAATACATAGTCCAGTCTTGTGGTTCTGCATCTTCCTCTGGCTTCTGTGACCTGTAGGAAAAAAACAAAACAAAAGGGGAAAGCTACCCCAGTATATCACAAAGAGTCCTTCATCTGTTTTTCTGTCTCTTTTGAGGAATTTTAGTCCAATGTGATTTCTGGGATTTCAAGGGTATACGTTGTGGTTTGGGTGTCTCTGCTGGCTGTGAGGGCCCTGGAGTTATCGGTGGTTCAAAGCCCAAAACTTCACAAATGTCAGGGATCCCTGCTGCATCTCTGATGGTGAGGGTTTTATTGTCCTTGGTGATGTGCAGGGCAAATGGGTAGCCCATCTGTATTGGATTTGATTCTTTCTTAGGAGAGTAGTTAAAGGTAGTAGGGAGCTTCTTCTTTGAAGTGTTCTGGTACTCAAGTCTTGAAAGAAGTGAATAACATTTCCCCTGAACTTGAAAGTTGGCTGTTTGGCTGCTTCTCTGAGAATTTTGTCTTTCTCTGGGAACCTTAAAAATGCTACAATGACATTTCTGGGCGGGAGGTCAGGTTTAGGTCTGGGCTTCAGGGCTCTGTGAGCTCTCTCAATTTCCACCTCTGTGGAGGGGTCCATTCCTGTTAATTCACAGAACAGTTGATGGAGGTAGGAGGGGAGGTCTTCATTCTTGAATGATTCCGGAATACCTTTTAGACGGATGTTACTCCTCCTATTTCTATTCTCCATATCTTTGATTTTATCTAGTAGCTCATCTACCACTTGTTGTTGCTGTGAGACTTGTTGAACCGCCATTTCCACATCTTCTATAAGGTTATCATTGTTGTCTTCCAAGGTTTCAACTCTAGTGCCAAGTTCGGAGAGATCATTTTTAATATCACTTAGGCTTTCATTCATGGATGTGTGCATAGTGTTTATCTTGGCCCATAACTTGTCAAAGCTATTTGTGATGTCTTGTTTGGAGACAAGCAGAAGTAAGTCTGCCCTTGTCAGGGGAGTATTATCCCCCACGGGGTCCGCCGTTGTTAAGGTCGTTTCTCTATCCTCCGTCATTTCTTTGGTCTTGTCCTGAGAGTTGTCTCCCTGAGAAGGCTTGAAAAAGGAGGTAACAGGGGTGCTCTTTCCAGATTTTTCTGACTTGTTTAGTCTCTTTGAAGCCATTCCAGCTTCCCTGTACCAGCAAGAATTGGGGGACTGTGCGGATCTGGGTATTTCTGTTTAGAGCAGTCTATCTCTATGATCTTGTTCCTCTTATTTTGCTTGCTGGGATAACTGTGATTTCTACTCTGCCGCAATATTCCCTTTGTCCACAAGGTGGCGTTCCCGCCTTGTATTTAAGTGATCTCTTGTAAATAGAAACAGAGACAAGGCCTTGATAGAATAAAACAATATGTAGGCCCAGATCACCAACTCCTGGTATTTTAGATGGCCATTATCACAGTGTCTTATGAGGAGATAGGGTTTATGTATGGCTCTTTTATTTTTTCCCTGTGTTTTTCTTTTTTTTTTTAACTTTTTTCCTGTGTCCCACATCAGCAGCAGTTTAGCCCAAAATTCAGTGTCCAGGAGTCTCCCAGTTCTCAGCACATATCTCTTATCTGTGAGGTTTGGGGGTCTTATTGCTGATCCCACGTGTGTGGTACTATGTTAGTGGACACCAAATCATTGTATGAGGGTAAATCTTTTATTAGGAGAATGGTGTTTAGTAACAGACTTATGTTGATTTCCCCATTGCCTTCTCTAGAGCCTCTAATAATCCAGCACTCATCTATCTGCCTCTGTGTTGCCCTGTTTCTTGTGCCGGCCGTAGATCTAGTTTGCAGCCACTGCTAAATATCTGCCCCACGTGCTCTGTATATCTGGTGTATGCAGTCCCGGTGTTGCTTTGTGGCCTGCTAACAGATCAGGACCGTTACTCATGTGGCTTTTGTCTCCTGCTGTTCTGAGGGCTGTGTGTCCCACCGGAGAAGCTGTGTCACCTTTGCAGCCGGGTTCTAGCTGATTTCACTGCTGCCCGAAGTTTACCCGCTGCTCTTACTTGCTGGGTCTTTGCGGCAGGTGTACTAAAGATGGCGGCGTCTGGGCTCTGAAAACTCGACCTCTTGCCTCTAACACCACCAGTCCGCTCCTGTCCGGAGTTGCCGCTTCTTGCTCTGTGGCTTTATAGAGGCTTAGGGAGTTATGTTGTCCTCCTTGGTGCACTTTTAGGGGAGTTATGGCCTTCCACCCCATTCCGATTCACGGAGCTCTAACAAAACGCTCCATCTTGGAGCTCCGCTAAGCTCCGCCCCAGGTTTCAAGATTTAAACAACCCTGGCATGATATTCTCTGGTCATACCCTATATCTAATATATATACCAGCACAAACACAAATATCCCATGGTAAAATAAACTACAAAAAGGTGAAAACATGAGTATTTGAGGCTAAAATATGTAGGCATTATCTCGTCCATTACAAGCTATGTGGACATTATTTGTAAAGCATCTGTAGTGGAACTCACTGCATAGAACCCTCTGTTTATATACAAGATATAATCACAAGTAGTTATGCTTATATTTCAAACAATGAGATCGTCATTTACATGTATATAGTAGGGATTTACAACGTAAAAGAACTAAATATATATGACCCATAGTGGAAAGGCAAAAAATTTCAAAGCTACATTGACTTAACTCAGAAAGAGTTACGTGTGCATGATGCAAGCAAAAGATTAAAAAAAATAGATAAAGAGAATTATAGAAGTATTGGAGTTAACATGTCACATAAACTGTTACCATTGTACTTATATTGCCTGTACTGTATATCCTCAGGTAGTAGTCCCCGCATGTAAAGCGTGAATTCAGCCAAGTGGCAAAAATACTCGACAGATAGGTATAGGCTATACATAAGAAACTCAATTCAACAGAAACAATTTACAGAGATAGCAAACTTTAGTTATGTAATGGATCTTCTTTTTAGTAACCGTGAGAGGAGCGTCTTTTGCATAGTGTGTCTGTAGCAAATCGGCTCTGCCCTCCGCCATCTTGTTTATAGTGTCGTTCTTCAAAGCACATGGTTCTCTAAGTATATGCGCTAGTTCAAGAAAGTTATTTTGCATCTTAAGTGCTATCTCAGAAAGAAGCATCCGTATCTCATCCATGTTCAGATAATATATAATTTTGGCTTTATTCGGAGTAAGACGGGTACAGTGGAGACATGACTGTGTATCTCATCACCTAAAGCATACAGGCCCTCTCCGTTTGATGCCACAATAGAGTAGATTGGTCACAGAGTACTTCTTAAGGTGATCCTTAGTCAGAGATTAGATGTTGGCTATTGATATGCCAGAATATCTAATTTCTTCACCATAAATATATATTAAATTTGGTCTTAAAGGGACATGAAACCCCATTTTTTTTCTTTCATGGTTTAGAAAGAGCATGCAATTTTAAACAACTTTCTAATTTATTTCTATTATCTAATTTGTTTCATTTTGTTGATATGCTTTGCTGAAAAGCATATCTAGATATGCTCAGTAGCTGTTGATTGGTTGCTGCACATAGATGCCTCATGTGATTGGCTCACCCATGTGCATTGCTATTCCTTCAACAAAGGATATCTAAAAAATGAAGCAAAATATATCATAGAAGTAAATTGGAATGTTGTTTAAAATTGTGTTCTCTATCTGAATCATGAAAGATTTTTTTGGGGTTTAGTGCCCCTTTAATCGAGGAGCTGTAAGAATATGCGTCTAGTTTCCTCAACTGTTGGCTCCGCCCCCTTATTTCAGTTCTTTTGAGCCAATCAGTGATCACTCCAGGGTAACTTTACGTGCATGAGCTCAATGTTATCTATATGACGCACATGAACTAATGCCCTCTAGTGGTCAAAATGCATTCAGATTAGAGGCAGACTTCAAAGTCTAAGAAATTAGCATATGAACCTCCTAGAATTAGATTTCAACTAAGAATATGAAGAGAACAATGCAAAATTAGTGATAAAAGTAAATTGGAAAGTTGTTTAAAATTACATTCCCTTTTCCCTATTTAAATCATGAAAGTTTTTTCTTGGATTTGACTGTCCCTTGAACTCAATAAGCAAGGAATATTTCATATCACCTAAGATCCAGCAACTTACTCTCCCACTTGACTTGAGAACTGATTGAGGATTTGATACAGTGTTCTTAAAATATATACATGTTCATTTAATTATGGCATTGTCAAATTTCTCTCTCAAACCAGCAAACTCTTTGTTAACAAGGTCCAATGAAATGTATAGCTTATATGTCTACAAATTATTTTGATCAGCAACCGATGCTTAAAACGACAGTTCACCCAAATATTTTCTCCCCTTTAAATTATTCCCAATGCTCCATTTTACCTGCTAGAGTGTATTCAATTGTTTACAAGTTGCTCCTTTACTTATATTTTAGCCTTTGATATAGCTGATTTAGCCTGTGGTATAGCCCCCTATACTGAAAGTTTCGATACTGGAGTCTCAGTTATTGACAAGCCTAAGTAAAAACAGTCAGCAGAAGAAGTTAATCTCTCAGTGCAGGATAGTTAAGTAATAAAATTATAATTTTCCATTGTTCTCTCTATGTATCGAGCTTTGGTGTTCCAGACAAATATAAGATAAGGAAGTAAATCTGTGTACACAAAGTTACAGCATAATGAGATCTGATATTACCTTTAAGTTCAACCCATTGTAATAGGCTGGGGTTTCAAAGCACAAAACCAGCTAATTCATATACACAAATAACCCTGAAAATGCAATTTCTCAAATATGTTATACTCTGCAGCTGGCATAAAATGTAATTGAAAATACATTAATGGAAAAACAATTTTACAGTGTACTGTCCCTTTAAAGGGACATGAAACCCACATTTTTTTCTTTTATGATTTAGGTAGAGCATGCAATTTTAAACAATTTTCCAATTTACTTCTATTATCTAATTTTCTATGTTCTCTTGTTGTCCTTTATTGAAAATAAAAGCTAGGTATGCTCAAGAGCAGCAAAACACTACTGGGAGCAAGCTGCTGATTGGTTGCTGCATATACTGTATATGCCTCTCATTGGCTTACCTGATGTGTTCAGGTAGCTCCCAGTAATGCATTGCTGCTCTTTCATCAGAGATCAAATCAAATTTGGTAGAAGAAGTCATTTGGAAAGTTGATTACAATTATAAGATTTATCATGGCCCGAGAATTGTCTGTCATCACATCCTTATCAAGTAATTTTTGCTCCTTGTTTAAAAAAATGCCACTCCTCCTCGTAAAAGTAAGCTGTCATCAAAGTCCATTGGTTTCTTGCAATAATTTTTTTTTAAAAAATAGTAACTTTCACCACAGAAGCAGAGAGACACGAGGTCTACACACCCAGGGTCCATCGATAAAACCATAATTAGTCTTTGGATGTTGGTTATATCTCTTACAGGTTGTCCCACCCTACTTTCCTCTATGGTCCTAAGCCCCTTTGCTCAAACCACTATCCACCAAAAACAAAACCCAGTTCATTCAAGACATACATAGAGTTTTGTAAATGGTATAATACTCCACTGCCTGTTAAAACTGGAGGTTTCTGCAGGTAGGGTTCCCATTTCATCAGAAACATTGCCACTCGTTTGTTGAAGTCACCCTTAAAGGATACAGTAGTATTTCATAATCAACAAATGCATAGTAAAAAGGCAATACAATTGCACTTACTTCAATTTTTTAAATGGGCAGTAGATTTTTTTTTCCAGACAAATTTAAAAATCCCACTTGACAGCCATCAAATAACAGGCTCATTTACGTATGTGAACTCTTGAACACGCTCAGTAGTAGCTGTTGCCTCAGTTTAATTTTGATATTAGTGTCTTTATCTGCTAGCACCATGAACATCTGAGAATAAGTTTGAGACAGTACTTTCTTGAAAGCGGGTGCTCTATTACAGGTCTAGTATGTAAGTATGAGTTTGTTAGCTATTAAGATACTTGTAGGAATCATGTTAAGGTGTGTATTGTCCATCCAGGTTACATTTTGAGAAGAGAAAATAGATTTTTTTTTAATCTTTTCTTTTTTTTTCTTTTTAGGATATTTGATCTATAAGCTATTATTAATATACAAAGTTAATACTATATTGAAAGACATTCTTATGTTATGTTTTATTGGTGTGTATTATGTATATAGCAGACCATATTATTCCAACAGTCGAAGGCACCTGATAAATGCTTAAAGGACCAGTCAACACATTAGATTTGCATAATCAACAAATGCAAGATAACAAGACAGTGCAAAAGCACTTAGTCTGAACTTCAAATGAGTAGTAGTTTTTTTATAACAAATTTCAAAGTCATGTACATTTCCACTCCCCTTGTACCATGTGATAGCAATCAGCCAATCACAAATGCATATACGTATAGTCTGTGAATTCTTGCACATGCTCAGTAGGATCTGGTGACTCAAAAAGTGTAAATATAAAAGACTGTGCACATTTTTTTTAATGGAAGTAAATTGGAAAGTTGTTTAAAATTACATGCTCTATCTGAATCATGGACATTTAATTTAACCTGAGTGTCCCTTTAACACACATAAAGTGACAGATACAGTAACACACATACGATAAACAATAGTGGTATTGGCCCCCAATCTGCTAAAGTTCAGACCTGAAAAAAAAGATGGTGCTGCCCATACCAACAATGCCAATTACCCTTTTTGATGATGATTGAATTATGCCTAATACCTAACAAGTCATCATCAACTGAATGTAAAAACATAAAGAAAATATCATCTGTTGTGACATGTCAGGACAGGAGAGAGTCCTGGATAACCAGAATGAGGATAAGTGGCCTATTCAGTTGTTGAGAGCAGCTGGACAGACTGGAGAGAAGCTGTATTTTGTATGTATTTATTCAAGTTTTGGTTATCGGTCGTTAACGGTGCCGACGTGGGTAAATGGAGATCAAATATAATGAAATTTAAAAAACGTGGCTGTGTTTGACATGAGTTTTAAAAATCGAGGCCATAAAGTTGCAGGGTCACTATCGCTAAAATGAAATGTTCTAAAGAAAAAAAGCATATAATGCTTCCACTTTAACTGCCCTTTAAAAAAGCTACTTAAAGGGACAGTCTAGGCCAAAATAAACTTTCATGATTCAGATAGAGCATGTAATTTTAAACAATTTTCCAATTTACTTTTATCACCAATTTTGCTTTGTTCTCTTGGTATTCTTAGTTGAAAGCTTAACCTAGGAGGTTCATATGCTAATTTCTTAGACCTTGAAGCCCACCTCTTTCAGATTGCATTTTAACAGTTTTTCACCACTAGAGGGTGTTAGTTCACGTATTTCATATAGATAACACTGTGCTCGTGCATGAGAAGTTATCTGGGAGCAGGCACTGATTGGCTAGACTGCAAGAAAGAACTGAAAAAAGGGGCAGTTTGCAGAGGCTTAGATACAAGATAATCACAGAGGTTAAAAGTATATTATTATAACTGTGTTGGATATGCAAAACTGGGAAATGGGTAATAAAGGGATTATCTATCTTTTAAAACAATAAAAATTCTGGTGTAGACTGTCCCTTTAAAGTAGTATATTATTTATATTCCCTTATTTTTGTGTTTATCAAAAAAGGGTGATTGTTTAACCATCGAAGTGCTTACTTAAAATAAATACATTTTGTTAAAAAAAAAGTTAACTTGATCATTATTATTATTATTATTATTATTATTATTTTTGTACTGAGAAATTTCTCTTGGAGCTCTAGTAAAAAAACAATTTTGGTTCAAATGTTTCTTGCCTGTATCTAGGTGCTGACCAAGTTTTTATTTTTAACTTTGAAACAAAAACAAACAAAAAAGGGAAACAGAGAAGATGGAGGTATTTTTAGGCAAAGAGAAGAAGAGACTGTGAAAAAAAAGGTTAAACGAAACACACCCATCAAAAGAGTAATACAATGAACAATTTGGAGAGAAATGAAAAAGAGGAAGTGAGGAGGGGAAAATATATTAAAAAGGTTTATTTAATTTAATTTAATGAAAAATTGAGGTCACTTATGATCCAAATGTGTTGGATAAAGGACTTGACTTTGCCACAAGTCAACCATTAAAAAACCCCCGAAAGCTATGTTGATGTGAATCATCTTATAATAAATGTAACTTTACAAAAAGTATTTTATTAAAGGTACATACAGTATTACCCAGATGCTGGGTATCTGTAGAAAGCTGACTATAAATTATTACATGAACATCTCAATGTAAAAAAGAAAGATATTCCACTTCTCAATTTCCTCTGTAGCCAGATCCCATTATAAAGGGACTTTAAGCAGCCAATCAGAATGAATGTCCCAGGACCTGCAAGGCCGTGTCGTCACTAGGGGGGGTGCGGCCCGAACCCGGGTGACACCCAAAGGGGGGTGACACCACACACCATCAAGTTATATTTTGTAATATAAATACTTTTATTGTCGCAGCACCGCCCACCCACACACACATGGCATGCAGCAGCTAGCTGGCTCACGCACAGTCTCAGACATGGCGGCCCACCACACCACTGGCACCACCATATCTCAGAGATCTGAGATCCCAGCCATGAGCCATCGATCGCCACGCCTCACACCCTCCCAGACCAGTCTGTCCCTCCCTTCTAGTAGACCGGTCACGTTCCTCACACTGAGACACATGCTGGCACTGCACCACCACCACAGTGAGGAACGTGACCGGAGATGAACAAACAGGCTAGGGGAAGAGCAAGAACCACTGCGGCTGCGCAACTGTGAGGAGGAACTTCAGAGAGCGGGACAACAGGCGGCTGGTGTGGATCAGAGTGAGTGACATCTGGACTGAGGACCGGAATCCGGATCACCGGTAAGATGTTAGAACAGAAGTTATTTTGCCAGTCTCCTTCTACTGGAGCCGAGGTAAGCTGAGTGATCGTAGGCTGTGTGAGTCAGTGAGTCACATCTCCCTCTTGCAATCATTATGAGATGGCATTCACAGGAGCTCCGGTAATTGAGGGAACTAGTTGAAGAATATTTGGCCCCAGATCACTAAACGTATTTGCAGTCTCATCCTTTGACTCCATGCTTGTAGGCTCAGCTTCTGACCTTTATCATGATGTAGCGCTAGTAAAACACCATCAATTCTTTTACAAAATGTGTTTCCAAAATTCTCTATGATGGCCCATATCTCCTCCATGGTTTTACAGTGTAACATTGAAGAACAATGAAATCAGGGTCTTAATAGAAAAGTATAACTCCTCCATGTTAAACATATGTTAGACAAATATATTTAAAGCATCTATGTAAGGATAATTGTGTGTATGTGTGTGTGTGTATATATATATACATTTATATGTGTGTATATATATATATATTTATATGTGTGTGTATATATATAAATATATATATGTGTGTATATATATATATATTAGTGTGTATATATATATATATATATATATATATACACACACATACATATCTTCACATCCCCATCTAAAATACTCTACCCCCTTTCAGTGGTCTGTCTCCCCCCTCTGCCCCTATATAAGATATATATATATATATATATATATATATATATATATATATATATATATATATATATATATGTGTGTGTGTATGTAAATATATATATTTATATAATATATATTTATATATAAGCCCTATATATACCATATATATTTATACATATATATGTAAATATATATATTTATATATATATAAATATATATATATAAATATATATATATATATATATATATATATATATATATATATATATATATATATATATATATATATATATATAAATAATTCATTAAAATTATGGGGGGAGATAAAAAACTGAAATTAAAATCCTCCATGTCTCAAAATTAAATCAATGTAAATATTTGCATAGCAAATTAGCAAACCTAGGCAAGAATCCCCGCTCGCTTTTTCCCCAGAAATAACTCATATACAATGTTACCAATGCACAAGAGAATTCTGGGTAAGGTATGCAAATTAAATATGCAAATTCTCAGTTTTTTTGCTTCATAAACACTGTTTTAACACAGCTATCCTTTTAACAGGATTATAGCAGCAAATCAGAAATCACTCCTAGACAGCCTGTTTCGTTCTATTTGGAACTCATCAGTAGGAGATAGATTTCTGGTTGCTGCATTGATAAAGCAATTTTAAGGTTAAACCAAAATTCATTAAAATTATGGGGGGAGATAAAAAACTGAAATTAAAATTCTCCATGTCTCAAAATTAAATCAATGTAAATATTTGCATAGGAAATTAGCACACCTAGGCAAGAATCCCCGCTCGCTTTCCCCCCAGAAATAACTCATATACAATGTTACCAATGCACAAGAGAATTCTGTGTAAGGTATGCAAATTAAATATGCAAATTCTCAGTTTTTTTGCTTCAAAAACACTGTTTTAACACAGCTATCCTTTTAACAGGATTATAGCAGCAAATCAGAAATCTAGACAGCCTGTTTAGAGGAGATAGATTTCTGGTTGTATTTACAGCAGGAGTTCTAAGTTTCTCATGGAATATTGTATCCACTACTAAAATAGCATGTGGTCTAAAAATAAAACTTATAAAGAAAGGCTCAGTGACCTAAACATGAACAGTTTAAAGGATAAAAAAGTAAGAGGTGATGTGAAAGAAATTATTTTGTATATTAAGATATATATAAGTAGCTGTAAGCATATTTAAAAAAACAAAAACAAAACCATAACACCAGGTTGTAAGCATAAGCCAACCATATAGACCGATTAAGCTTACACTTTATAGGGAATGGGCCTATGTTTTTTATCTGCTATAAAAATCTATACCTGTAGCTACAAATACTTACCTTATTGCGCTCTATAGAGTGCACTAACCCAATCCTCTTCTTGCAAGAATCTGGTTAAACGCTCTCGGTTCCCAGGGCCTGCACTAACTTTAGAGAATAGGTGAAGCACAAGCTGAAATAACCCTGAAAAAAGGAGCCAAGGCTTTTGCCTACTGTAAGGGCTGATTATTATAGAAATTGGCCATTGGCAAAAAGGACTCATAGTACAGACGACAGTTGGCCTAATTTTCGACTGTGCACTATTGTTTGTAGCAACTATCACAGATATATTTGGTGACAAAACTGGCCAAAAATCCAGGAAAATGTGGTATTTTAGAAATATATACCTAGGGTGTGAATGTGTCAAAGGTACAATTTGTTTGGTCGAACGAATAGTCGTCTAGACACTCATTTTGGATAAACAAATGTCGATAAGGACGAAAAACCCCTTAAAATTTGTTAAACGAATATTATTTACGATTTTGTAATGTTCATAATTAAATTGAATATCCACATTTGAAATTTTGTATGTTACATTCGATTTAACAAATACTATTCAGATGTTCAATAGTTCATGTGGTAGGTAATTTAGTAAAATGATAAATGATAGATATGGTACATATATATTGATTCAAATTTTTTTATTTGAATATTGCATTTAAAGAGAGCAATATAAATACTATTACATTAAACAAATGTTGGAATGTTGTAAACATAGTAACATAGTAGATGAGGTTGAAAAAAAGACAGAAGTCCATCAAGTTCTACCAATACAAATGTCAATATGCTGTATATGGCCTTGAATTTATTTATATAAAAATATAAAATATATATCACATATCAAGCACCTTTTTTCTAGAGAAAACAGACCAAGTTTGGCTAACCTCTCCTCATAGCTTAAATTCTCCATTCCCCTTATTAGCTTTGTGGCCCTTCTCTAAACATCTCCTAGGTCTGCAATGTCTTTTTTGAGTTTGGTCCCCAGAACTGCACTCCATACTGAAAGTGAGGTCTTACCAGGGACAGAATTATGCTTTCTTCCCCTGCATCAGTGCCTTTTTTAATACATGCTAGTATCTTATTAGCCTTAGAAGCCTCTGCCCTGCATTGTGCACCCATCTTTAGCTTGTTATCTATTACTACTCCCAAATCCATTTCCTCCTCTGTTTGGCTAAGTCTAGTCTCATTTAAATAATACATTGCCTGCTTATTTTTACTTCCAAAATGTAGAACCTTGCATTTTCCAATATTAAATCTTATTTTCCATTTACCTGTCAATTCTTCTAATTTTTGCAGTTTCTCTTGTAAAGCAAGTTCATCCTGCTCTGACCTAATGACTTTACACAGCTTTGTATCATCTGCAAAAATAGAGATGTTGCTACTTAATCCTTGCTCCAAGTAATTAATACAAATATTAAAAAGAACAGGGCCCAGTACTGATCCCTGGGGAACTCCACTGATTACCTTTGTCCAATCTGAGTGTGATCCATTTACTACTGCTCTTTGCTCCCTCTCTAGTATCCAGTTATTTATCCATGAGCTAACATTTTCAACTATTCCCATTTCCTAAATTTGTGCATTAATCTATCATGTGGCACTGTATCAAATGCCTTTGCAAAATCTAAGTATATCACATCAACTGATTCCCCTTTATCTATATTTTTACTTACCTCCTCGTAGAATCTAATTAGATTAGTTTGACATGATCTTTTTCTCATAAAACCATGCTGATTAGAACTCATAATCTTGTTTACATGAATATACTCATCAATATAATCCTTTATAATCCCATCAAGTATCTTGCCTACTATAGATGTCAGACTAACTGGTTTATAGCTTCCTGGCTTAGCCTTGCTTCCCTTTTTTCTCTTTAATAATATTTTATTGAGGTTTTGCAGAAAAGAAAGCATACAGTACATGGTGCATATCGTAAGTGACAGCAGTTCATCACAGGACACAATAAAATGAAATATGTAAAATAAAAACCGACAAACATAAAAAGTATCAAAATATTAACTGAAACCTCCATTTTATATATGTAATAGTTTTCATAAATGATTAGTTAGCTGGCCACTCATGGACCCTTTATTGTGGGAAATGAAAAACTGCTGGGACATGGTAGTCATGTCAGTGACCCTATTGGGCCCTATGACAAGTTCAAGATAAATTTTCAGCGGGTAAGCAAAGCTTGAGATGAAGTGGTCACATATGGACCATAGTACTATTAGGTGGACATTATCAAACATTATTAGTGCAATAGCATAAACAATGTGTTGTGTCTGGGGTCCCCACAGACAGAACTTTCATTATTACAAGTAAGTATTTGGTGGAGAGGGTGAGCTCTAAAAGTATGTAAGCTATACATGAAAAATCTAAGGCGTAGTTTTAAAACAAGATAGCCAAAATGGAGTTAGAATGTTCTAACGCTGCTATGAAGTTATATAGCCTTATGAAGCTATACAATATGATAATATGTAGCGTGTATATGGGGGCTAGGGTAGTAAACATACATCACCCCACAAGAAAATCAGTAAACCACCTCTGCTGTAAGAGGTATTTTGGTGCTTAAACAGAGCATATGACGGTCAAAGTTTGTTTGCTTCACCTACCATTTGTCTCAGATGAGGTCTCTTATCTAAATATGTATCTGGGTATTGTGTGCAGACCTAAAAGCAAGTATATGCAAGCATATAAATGCAGGATATTCTTACACATTTATCTTTATACATGTACATAGCAGTGATCACTTAATAAATTAAAACTAGTACAGCCTAGGAGACCAAGGGGGAAGGGAAATGGTATCATGTTGTTAGGGTACAGGTCAATGACATATATGTATATATACTATTATATATATATGTAAATAATATAAAAATATTGTGTGTATATATGAGGCTGTATATTTTATCAGATGTGCTGTTGAATGGCAATTCTGATGTAAAAGATTTATTTAAAACACATAGTCATTCCTCCCCCACATTTTTTTTTTTCAATTACACAAGACACTCATAGAAATCATTCTAAAAGAGACATTTCTAGCTAGGGTGTGAAAATGAAGTCCATATCAGATTGTAACTGAAATTTTCTTCTGACACTAAGACATTTGGCCATCAACCCTTTTAAAAATTCAAAAGACAACATTTGCTCCTTAATTGGAAGTGCAAGCTTCAGAGCATCCCTTACCCCATACAGTGAATATAGACGTAAATGTCTAAAACTGTTGATTTAAGGCCTAATGAGATGTTTACAATTTCAAAGAAGTGGAAATTAGCATGCTGGAAGTCTCAAAAGTACATGCCCATATATGGGTTTCCTGCCAACGGAGGTGCCGATCTGTCTGGGAAGATATTTGAAGATATAGACATTTTCCAAGGGAACTGTGGCTTAGCATCCATGTGTAAATTGTCCCCTGTGGAGTGTTTCCATGTGCAGAGACACATGTTATAAGTATAACTGCTTAAATTTTACAGCCTGAAAGTTTAAATGACTATATAACAATCTATGGTCTGCTGGATTTTGTATAATTTTGAACACTGCATAGAAATGAATATATATATGTTGAACTGGGACATATTATATTACATGGGTAATTGCTGTATTGAATAATAACTACATTGATAATATTGCAGATAAACATATTAAATGTATGCCACAGACTGTATTGAATATATATCTGGGATTGAATAGCAATTGTGATAGTCCCATTTTTGAATGATATATAACATGTTGTTTTCTGTGTTCCAGATGGGGCTAAAAGATACTAAATACAGGATTGTCTGTATGGAATCATAACCTATTGTGTCTCTATATTTTTCAGACATATAATAACCAGATGTCCTATGAATATGGACCCCAGACAAGATTCATGCATTCAGAATTTGTTAGAAATGTGAAACATGCTGTATTTTTATGAATATATATATATATATATATATATATATATATATATATATATATATATAACAGATGTATAAATGCCATTAATTTCAGAATAATTAGCAGTATAGTTGTTTTGGTGTAATATAATGTTGAAAACATAACGTATTTGATATGGGGGAAATCGGAAAAATGATATAATACTACCCCATCTATAATTAATATTGTAAGTGATTGATGCAGGAAGTTATGGTCTGATGAATAACCACTTCATAGAAATACTGCATTGTAAAATGTTTAGAAATGGTTAAATGAATCTGTTTTGTTTGTCATGTGGCCCCCCGATGGACAGAATCCGGTGTTGCGATGCAGGAATTACAGCTAGAGGACAATTGGTTGCTAACAAAGGTGCATTTTCCCTAGCAACCATATATCCCAGGCTGCCCAATCAGAAGGGACAAGGTTCCGAAGGGCCACCCATATTCCTCACCTATGATTAGACAATATAAGTTGGAAGACAGGATGAAAAAAAAAAACACTGGCTGCTAAGGATTTTGCTAAACTGACTGAAAACTGTTGCGTGGAAGACATTCAAACTATAAGCAAAGTGGGCCATATTTTTTTCTTATCAATTGCAATTACACTTATTTTTATATGAGGTGGGACAAGTTTTGAAGCTGAATATCAACTGGTAAAGTATATATATATTTAAAAGGTTAAATATAACAGATAATATTTTAAAACAAAATATAGGCATAGTCACTGCAGTTTAAATTACAGTTGATAGATTAAAGAGAGCAGTTTGTATTTTAAAACTGGTATCCATAGTCCTGCATAGTGTTAAATTTGTATCTTGTATGCTAAGCAATGTATCTGTGCAATATAGAATATATATAACTCCTGGTATTCCAATTAGAGTATATATGTTGTCCTATTGTTTAACTAAGCACTGTTAAAATTGTATCAGTCGGAATGTTTAGTGGTTTATATTTTAGTCTCATAGTGATATTTTAAATGCAAATCTGATTTGAAAGGCCATTGGGAAAAAGGCTAGTTTTAAGGGTAAACGTCTATGAATTGTGCATAGCATATTTTAATAGTTTTTAAACGCATATAATATTGATTCATATTCTGGTATTACAAATATGTTTCAATGTGTTCATAGATATTTACTAATAATAAAGAATTCAGTTATTTATATTAATTTTATTGTCTTAGTATATACATATTTGATTGTGGGTTCAGTTTAAAGAAAGATTGTTAAATATATTCAGTTATAACCCTGCCATATACTCACATATTATTTGGAGAGTACTGCTAAGATTCTTATAAATATACTGACAATGTAGACAATTATCGAGTGGCTTATGAGTAGCTTATGAGGCAAACATAAGATAAACCACCTCTGGCTATAAGAAGCATAAACACAACATATTATATGATATAAATGAAGGCACATCTCAGACTAATGATAGTCGTCATCCAGTAAGTAAGTGTGATTACTAATTGCCACTCTGTTGGGATCCAAAGTCCCTTCACATCTCTATCCTATTCCTCTTGCGGGTATGAGAGAGTCTGTGTTCCTCAGGCATGCTGGATCTTTAATGTGAGAGACACAGGGTGTCATCAAAATGTAAGCCATACACAAAACTTTCCCAGGATAGTCAGTATTTTTCAGGGTGGGGTCTGTGTATAGGGGCTGGAGAGTCTTAGAATATCCAGGTAAGACATGTATGGGTCTCAGTAACAGACCCTCAATGCTCGTCAGCCTATGGCCTACTCCAGACTCCTCTTCGATAGGCCGCATCTCCAGGGAGCCCAGCATCAGCCTCTCTCCTGCTAGTTGTTTACCCATGCTAATGTACGAGCTCGGGGCTGCTCTCGCAGGAGCGATATTTGATGAGGTCCATCCGTCTGCGTCTGGCTGTACAATCAAGTCGACAGTCTCTTCTGAGCAGGCTGTATTATCTCCCTCCTGACTCCCATCCAGCGTGACTGGGAGACTTGTTGATGCTAGGAATGAACTGGGGGAGGTGAGCTTGTCCCTCCATTCAGCTATAAGACACAGTGTGAGGGATGCATGTTGATTCTCCATCTTGTGAGACAGCCGCTGCAAGAGGGCTATAAATTCAACCTCCATTTTATATCTATATGGTGCAAAAATGTGCCCGTTGCTCCTGGCACACACCTCTCAGATCTGTTGAATGGGGGCTCCAATATAGTAAAGAGGATTCTTAGCGCTTCACCCGGTAATCCACATAACCGGGGGGGGGGAGGATGAAAATGAGTCGTAGGCCACAGCCTCAGTTGTAGCTTATTTTAGGTCCTTCAGTTGTAGATACGTAAAAGTATTGGCATAATCCAAATCCAGAGTATTTTAGTCACTAATATTTAGCATTATAAATCGGTATGAGATAGTATAGCTGGAATAATCCACAGATTATTAATCTAATCATGGCTGCATCTTAGACACGCAGCCCTTGCTTCCATTTTTAAAGAGTGGTAGCACATCAGCTGTATGCCAGTACAGGAGTTACTATGCCTGAGGATAATGAGTGTTGAAAAATTAGAGTAGAGGTTTTTCTATAACAGTGCTAAATTCCTGTAAAACCCTTGGGTGTATTCCATCTGGGCCTGGAGTTTTATTTACCTTAATATTATCCATTTTTACCTGATATCCTCTAGAGATAACCCAGTTAATTGCATGGGCTTGTATGTTCTAGTTTGTTTCAAATTATCCCCCATTGGTTCCTCTCTTGTGTATACTGAATAAATGAACTGGTTTAGTACCTCAGCCTTCTTCCTGTCCCTGTTAATCATGCTAACCTCCACCCATTTTAATGTACCTATATTGTCCTTCATAGATTTTTTGCCATTTATGTACTTAAAAACCTTTTAGGGTTGGACTTAGAATACTTTGCAATTAATCTTTTATTTTCAATTTTGCCTAATTTGATTTTTTTTTTAATGCATTGTTACATTCTTTATATATTTAGTATGTTGAGTAATTACTATTTTCTTTAAAGTGAAGGTAAACTTTGGTGAATGAAAGCCCTTTTTAAAAAAAATACTATTAAAAACAGGGGCACTTTCATTCATCAAAGTTTACAAAGTAGCCATTTTGTTAAAAAAATTACCTTTTTTTTCTTTTCACAGCTAGAGCAGCTTCCCCCACCTAGAGATCCTTTATTCACATGTCAGCAATGACTAATCCTGCTTCCTCCAATCACAGCTTTCCCCCCAGGGTAGTCATTGCCTGAGGCCATGCTGTGATTGGAGGAAGCAGGATTAATCATTGCTGACGTGTGAATAGAGGATCTCTAGGTGGGGGAAGCTGCTCTAGCTGTGAAAAGAAAAAAAGGATTTTTTTTTAACAAAACGACTGCTTTGTAAACTTTGATGAATGAAAGTGCCCCTGTTTTTAATAGTATTTTTAAAAAACGGGCTTTCATTCACCAAAGTTTACCTTCACTTTAAATAATTTAAATGCCCTATGTTTTTTCCTAATTTTTCTTAACACATTTTTATTTAGCCACATTGGCTTGGATTTATTTCTTTTACTTTTATAACCATGTGGAATGTGTTAAGTATATATATTTCTTTTATTGCTTTATTTATAATTTTTAAAACGGAGACATATAAACTTTAGCATTGACATATAAACATCATGTTATAATTTGACATGTGCGATTTGTTTCGGATCGATTCGGAAATTCGGCCAAATTCGTAAAATTCGGGATTCGTATTGATTCGGATTTCCGAATTAAAATAGTGCAGAATTTACCGAATAAATCCGAATTAGTTCGTATTTATTTGGATTTATTCAGTAGATTCGGATTACACTAGTATTGTACAGTATATTAGGTTATATCACTCTGCTATGGGTTACACCTAATATACAGTACATAATACTAGTCTAATACACAGCACATCCCATCGAATTCCGAATTTCTGAACCGAACCGTATCAAGCCGAATTTATTTGAATCCGAATGAATCCAAAACAAATCCGAACCGAATTGATTAAAAATTTTCCGAATTCGAATCACTCCGAACCGAAATTCGAAAGAATCCGAATCGATCCGAACCGAACCGAATTTTTTCGCCATGCACATATCTAGTTATAATCTCTAGACAAAATCTGCAGTCAATATAGACCATTTAATCTATGGTTCCTATATTAAAGACTGCTTCAATGTTGCACTTACTTATCTCGCTTCTAACAGTTCTTTCTAAATTATTACATACAAACATTACATACCATACAAGAATAAACTTGAAGCTGAGGGAAAATTCAATACTAGTGAGTCACAAATAATATGTGAAAACGTAATCTTAAACATGATGTGTTAGAAATAAATAAAACGTGATTGTGGTTTTAATTACTATTAGGATATGTCTTTGATAAAAGAAATAAACATTCAAGAAGGAAAAGAAAAAAAAAAAGGAAAAAAGGAAAACCTTGTGAAGTAAAGAAAATCTTAGATGTGAATCACTCACTGGATTATTGACACTTAACCCCCAACAAAAAATAAATTAAAAACAAAACATGGTCCATGAGCATATACCTCATTGACCATTAACACTGTGAGTGCTAAGCAATTTCCCACCTGTTTGCTAAGCTGGATTTTAGTAGTTTTTTTAATTTTTTTAAAAATATATATTTTTTAACTTTTTTTTTCCAGATCCCCAAGACTTATACTGTTGGGAAGGTTAGGCGATTACCTTTCCATCTGTGGTTCTTGGGGGTCTTTAGCTGCTTAGATGCCCGAGATGCAGCCTTTTAAGCAGCATGTCCCCATTTCCCTATACTGTCCATTGTAATTTTTAAATAAAGTTGCACGGTCACGTCATCACGCCATTGCGTGTGATGTCACCACACAAAATGTGAAGCCCCAGTGATGCCTGTCACTATACAGGCCAGATCGCTGGGGTGGGAGTAAGTGGGAGTCCCCAGCTTGCCCTCAAGGTGGGTCAGTGCTAGCAATAGCTATGAGCTGTCGTCAGCACCTGGCAGGGACAATTTGCAATGGCTCAGAGCCGTCTTCAGCACTCAAAGAGTTAAGAACAGATTCAACTAGAATAAATAAAAGCTTCAAATTCATCCAGCTAAATTCTTTATCATTAAGTTTAAGCTATCTAAATGCATATAAGATTCCTATTATACAGCGTTATAAGATCTGACTGATTAAGTTAATGTTTTCGTCCATCGTCCTTTAAGTTGTTCCGTCATAAGGTAAGAGTTGTTTTTAAAAGGAGAAAGTATTTGTGTTCAAGTTGAGATGGGTAAGTGTGTCAAGTATAAATCCCATTTGATCAGAAAGGCCCTAATCCTATAACCAATATTTCCTTTAACATCTGCTTGTTCCATAAGACATTGAGTATGGATCATTCATGTAAATTGTGTCAGGTGGGGGGGGGGGGGGGGTTTGAAGATGTCCATCTTTTAAGGATCAGTTTCCTGACTAGGAGGATAACAGTATTTAAAAATCAATCATAATATGGAGGGTGATTGTGCCCTATCAAAAAAAAGTATCTTGAATTGATAGATTTAATCTATTATGGCAGACCCTTGACAGACAAAACTGTATCTTTTGCCAAAATTGGGCTATTTTAGGGCAAGTCCAGAATAGATGTGGAATATCTGGACTGGCAAATAAACACTTAGCACATTTGTCAATTGCGTTTGGGACCTATTTAGCCCATAATTTAGGGGTAATATAGCTTAAATGGATACATTTTATCTGCATTTCCCTATAATCCATGGCAAGAGTGGCTCGAGATGTGAGTATCAAGCTTTTTGTTTTTATCACTTCAGAGATGTCCTGATTTATTAATCTACTCCATCTTTCATTTAGATTCTGCATTACAAATGGGACTTTGACTGCAGCAGTTAAATTATCGATATGAGAGATGGAGTGATTTCCTTGTTTAGTCAGGATACATATTTTGTCATTATTAGTACTAATTTTACAGATCCTGAGTTATCAAATGCCTTGCATAATAAGAACTTTGGAGGTAAGCAAACATACTATTTTGGGGTAGATTAAATTTCTCTTGTAATTGTGCAGAGCTTATAATATTGTTGGTTATAGGATTTATTAATTGGGCTATTGTAATTAATCCACATTCCTCCCATAACTCAAAAATTCCTGTGGTCATGCCTGGTATGAAGGCAGGGTTTCCACGGAGTGGCTGGTATTTTGTAATTTTATATGGTAGTCCCCACCATCCACACTGTTTAGACCATGCTCTTAAGGGGTCTCTAAACAGAATATTATTTTATATTTGAAGTGGTAGGGAATGTAATGGGACATGAGGCAAAAAGTCTAAATGCATCAGGTGTACTAAAGCTTCCTCTAAGTTACGATCATTAAAAACGGAGGTGCCTGTCAGCCATTCGAAAATCAATTTAACTAACATTGCCCAGTTGTACCATTCTATATTCAGGAATTTAAGTCCACCTTTGTCTGTTGAATACGATAATTTAAGACGACTTATGCGCTGCTTCTTATTATTCCAGATAAATTTGGAGAATCCATTTGAAATATCAGTCACATCCGCTCGATTTAACAGAATGTGTAATAATTGTAGGGGGTATAAAAGGTTAGGCGTAACCATAATGTTTACTAGATTAATTTGGCCTGATAAGGAAATTGGTAATTTGGCCCAGCCAGAAAGTAAAGACTTCATTTGTGCCATTACCGGGGGTATATTTAATTTATAAATAAGATTCGGATTGGTGTGTAACCATATGCCTATTTAAATGGACCAGGATTGGTCTTAAACCTTGAGTATACTGATGTAAGATCAGATGAGCTATGCAAATAGATCAGTTCAGATTTATCAAGATTTACCTTATACTCTGAGATTTTCCTGAATAATTCCAGTATAGATACAAATTTTGGTATTGTATTGCCAGGGTTCTGTAAATATAATATTAAATCATCAGCATATAGTGATAAATGGAGGGAGTGGGAACCAATCTTCACTCCCTCCAAAGATTTCCTAATATAAATGGCCAATGACTCAATGGCTAAATTAAATAGAAGAAGCGAGAGAGGACATCCCTGTCTGGTGCCTTTCTGAAGAGTAAAAGATTGGGAAACCTCTCCATAAACAATAACTGCAGAATGTGGATTTGTGTATAGTGTTTGAATACATTTCTGGAAATCTCCTTAGATTCCAAAATGATCTAGGGATGTTAGTAAGTGGTCCAATTCAACCCAGTCGAATGCCTTCTTTGCGTCGATAGTAAGGAGACAGGCGTCTGAAAATGTCTCTGACCATTTGTCACCCCTATTCTGCCAGTAATAGGAGATTACTGCCAGGGTTTTACGAATATTAGAAAAAGATGACCGATGCCTCATAAAACCTGTTTGATATTTGTGTATGATATTATCCACTACTCCGGCCAATTTTCTAGGATGGTTGTAAATAATTTATAGTCATTGTTCAACAACGACATAGGCATATAGGAGGTAGTAGAAGTAGGATCTTTGTCTTGCTTTAATATTAGACTAATATGGGCGTCGGCAAAATTACATGAAGGTGTCTCCGATCCATTTAAATAAGCAGTGAATATAGTCGCTAATATTGGGCTAATCTCCTTTTGTAAAATTTTATAATATTCTATTGGAATTTTATCTGGTCCTGCAGCTTTATCTAATTTACCTTTTTAGATGGCTTTTTGAACTTCTCTAGTTCCTATTGGAGCATTTAATTGATTCAACTGATCTATGTTTAAAGTAGGGGTTTTAATTTGAGACCAAAATCTTCTTTATCTCTTGGTGTAATCAGATTTTTAGAATAAAGTGTTTTATATAAGTGTACAAATTCTTCCATGATATTTTTATTATCTGCGTAGGGGATATTATTAGAAACTATAGATGTGATTAGGTATTTACGGATATTGTTTTAACTGTATTTGCAAGTACTATCCGTATCTTATTACCGAACCTATAAAAGCATCCCTTCCTATGGGTTTGGAACAATAAATGTAGTTGTTTCATAGCAAACTCCCGCAGTCTCTTTTTCTCATAATATTGTTTCCTAGTCTGAGATGATGTATTGTTAAGATAGGCATTATATGCATTGGCCATAGGAGTTGCAGTATCGTGAACCATCCATCGGCATTCTGAGTTATAGTGAGCTGTAAAGCTAGAAATGTATCCTCTCAGGACTACCTTGGAGGCCTCCCAGAATAAACTAGAGGTTTCCATATGTTGAAAATTAAAACTATTATATTCATGCCATTGTGTCTGTAAATGGTTTCTAAACTCTTGATTCTGATATAGATATGTAGGGAACCGCCAGGCCCTTTGAGGAGGCTTATTTAAGGTAGATTGTAATTGCAAGATTATGGGAGCATGATCAGATATAATAATATCAGTAATATCTGTATGCAAGATACGTTTAAATAGTTGTGGTCAGCATAACAAATAATCTATAAGTAAGAGGGACTTGTGTACTTTGGATATACATGTAAAGTCTCTCTGCTTCAGGTGTTGAAATCTCCAAGGGTCTATAAGACCTAGCGTGTTTTTAAAATTATTGATAGTATTAGTTTCCATTCTATGATATTTCTCTAGTTTTAAAAGTCTTGTCTCCACTCATGAATTGTGGGTATTTGTGGAGATTTCCATAGTCTCGGAATTAGTTGTTTGGCGCTACTTATCATTATATATAGCAATGATAATCTAATCTGACATTTTAACTTTGGTGGTTTATTAAATAAAAAGATTAAGCGGTCTAGTTCAAAGTTCTGTTCTATAACATGTTCCATCTCTTTTAATATTTCTTTAAATACACAGTGATCAAGGGGCAACTCCACCAAATATGAGCCAATGTGCCTTCCTGTGCACATCCTCTCCAACATGATTTGCTAGTATTTGGGTACAGTCTACTTGGGTTCAGATACCATCTGGCTAAAATTTTCATGTTGGTTTCTGTAATGCTCAGTTCTTTTTCCCACTTTTTAGTGAACTTTGGTAAGGGCTTTGAATGGAGATAAATCAATATTCTATAAGATAAAGATAGACCTCTTTTTGAGGGTCCTGGAGTGTGACACATAGGGGTCTAATTAATTTCTGTCTATCTTGGTTACTGTGGATGAAGTGTGATATCTGAAAGTATGTGTACCAATTTTGTGTTAGGGATGGAAGTTTTTCTTCAATTTCACACTCTGAGAGAATCTTTCCATTATTAAGTATTGTATAAACTGGGATAAGTGTCTGGATATTTGGTAGCACTATGGCAGATATTTTTTGTAATAGTGGTAGATCTAGGTTGGCGACAATGGGTGTTAGTGGTGAGGGGATACTAGACAAATCCTTATTAGACATGTGCAATTCGGTTTGGTTCGATTCGGAAATTCGGCAAATTCGGAGATTCGGATCGAACCGAATTTCAGAATTAAAATACTGTCGAATTTACCGAATAAATCCGAATTAGTTCGGATTTATTCGGTAAATTCGGATGGACATGGATTACAATAGTATTGTACAGTATATTAGGTTATATCACTCTGCTATGAGTTACACCTAATATACAGTACATAATGCTAGTCTAATACACAGCACACATACCGAAATTCCGAATTTCTGAACCGAACCGAATCTAACCGAATCCAGCTGAATTTTTTCAAAACCGAAACGAATCCGAAATGAATTCATTTGAAGTTTACCGAACTCGAATCGATCCGAAACGAAATTCGAAAACCTCTAAATCGATCCGAGCCGAATCAAATTTTTTGATCATGCACATATGTAATCCTTATTGTCCCTGAGCATTTTGTCCAAGTATTGGGCAAACTTTCACAATTTGCCAAAGCATGTTCCAGCCCTACCCATTCCTTATGCTCTACATGTTTGCTCCATTCTATTATGCCAGTTAAATGTGTTGCTATTCTGTAATAAGACCAATTTGGAACTCCCAAAGTTAGTTCTGTCTCTATACATAATATATTTTGAGATCCTGTGCTCTTTATTATGCCAAATAAACTTGTAGGATATTTTTTGGAGGAAGTTTATAAATGATTCTGGTATTGGGATAGGTAATAAATGTTCATACGATTTAATAGTATTAACAGTGGAATATCTGCAGAAGGAGATTACAGCACAGGAGATCTCTATCAAGCAAACTAAAGAGGAGCTCCACAAAATATCATCAGCAGAGGTGTTTGATAAAACACTGAAAGACACAGATGAACTGATTGTCACAATTAAGAAGGATATACAAGAACGCAAGAAAAAGAAATTTGCAAGAGACTAACAGGATTATCTACAAGGTAATGTTTACCATTGGCGGAACTCTGAAACTGGGACACCACGTGATGTCACTTCAGGTGATCACAAACCCTGGAGGAGATGGCGGAATAGAGCCGGGAACACAAGTTTCAATACCTCAGGGGAGTCTTTTTCAGTGGACACCAGTGGAGGAAGCGACACCGGGGAGGGTGGAAACACCGGAGGAGCAGAACGGGTAATCCACCCAAAGAAGAAATTTACACCACAGAGCGGCGGTGGAATGAAGACATGCAACAAGAACCACTAACAGGTAACATGCCGAGTGAGACACTTGTTGTTAATCCCTCAGGGATAGAGTTGAGCATTGATGAAATGAACCTACTTAATAAGGGACTCTCCTTTTGCCCTACTACAAGGACTGACACCTTTGAATTGGAGATGGATTTACATTGATTCTTTTCAACTTTACGTTTAAAGGGAGATTTTGGTAACATGAATAAACTAAGAGTGCAGCTTCAACAAGTGAGTAATGTATTTTTGGCTAAAGAATTAGGATTAAAAAAGAAAAGCAAGTTTATGCCTTAACATAACAACAACTCTATTGAGACCTTTACTAATTTAGTATTAAATTATTTTCATGTACTTAAAACACAACTTAAGTGTACGCCTATTGTAGCACAGAATTTGAATAAGGATGAATTTAACGCATTAAAAACATGAAAAGAAAAAACGGTAATTTTGAATGCTGCTGATCAGGGCGGGGCTACGGTTGTACAAAATACGGGGAATTACATGCAAGAATGTATGAAACAATTAGGAGATATACAGGCTTATTCAATCTTAAATTATGACCCTAAGCACAATATACAAAAAGAAATAAAAAACGTATTAGCAAATGCAGTTAAATTAGGATTGATTCATTCTGAACTAAGAGAATATTTAACAATTGATTACCCCATTACCTCAGTATTTTATACATTACCCAAAATTCACAAAAATACCAATACCCCTCCAGGGCGTCCATATTATCAAAAATAGCAAAATTTCTTGATACAATTCTCCAACCTCATGTGGAAAGTTTATCTTCCTATATTAAAGATACTGGAGACTTTATAAAAAATTGAACAATCTTGAGCTGGGCACAGATAAGTACATACTCTACACACTAGATGTTAAAAGTCTTTACAACTCTATCAAAGAGAGTGGTATTGGGTGTGTTAAAAAAGTCCTGTTAAACACAAACACCTACAGTATTGAACACATTGATACTATTCTTAGAAGAGCTATTAAAGGGACATTAAACACTAAATACACGCTAGATAGAATGATCCATTCAAAGAAAAGATTAGTCCATGACTAACATGTAGATGTATTTTTTAAAGTTTCATTAGTTGTTTAAAAAGTGACAAAATAAGTGTAAAGTTTTAGTGTCTATAAAACACTGGGAGCTGCCATGTTGTAACTTGTGTTACCTTCTCTGCTGTGGCCAATTAGGGACAGTTATAAATAGGTCACTAGAGTGTGCAGCCAATGGTTGTGCTGGATTTAACAGTGTGCTGCACTTCCATTGTTAACAGGAACTGAAAAGCTCACAATTTCAGAATGGAATTACAGGCAAAGAGGACAAAATTAATAATGAAAGTATATTGCAGAGTTGTTTTATATATATACAATTTATCACTTTATATTACCATCTCAAAGTGTTTAATGTCCCTTTAAGATTGGTCTTATTTTGTAACTATTTCTTGCTTGGAGATACTTGGTATCTCCAAACCCAGGGTACAGCCATGGGATCGAATGTTGTCCCCTCATACGCCAATATATTTATGGGAAACTTTGAAGAGAAGTTTGTATATGAACATGAATTGTTCTTATAATATGGAGCCACATGGTGGTGTTTCATAGATGATGTGTTTGGCGTATGGGGGGAAACCTAGATACCCTGTTGCAGTTTGTGACAGATCTAAATCAGGCAGTAAATGGTATAAAGTTTACTTTAAACTGGCACAATGTTTCTGTAGTCTTTTTAGACACCAAGGTACTTAAAAATACTGCCAAATACTGCTTAGAATGTGATATACATATTAAATCTACTGACAAAAATATTATTTTACACTTCAGCAGTTTTCACCCGCCTAATCTTTTGAAATCCTTACCCAGGAGTCAGTTAATTCGGGTAAAAAGGATTGTTAATATGGAGGGAAACACTACAGGCAGACTGCATGATATGGGTAAAAAAAATTTGGACAGAGGATACCCTGGGGAATTAATAAACCAAGAAATTACTAAGGTAAATCAAATTAAAAGATCTGTTTTCACAGACAAAAATTCAAGATAAGGATGATCGTTTGGTGTTTGTCTCTAAGTATGGTAGCCACAGTAAGAAATTAAGTAGAATAATACAGAAACATTGGCACATACTTAGAGACAGCAGCAAAGACCTACCCTGCTTTAAAGACGCTCCTGTGATGGTATAGAAAAGAAATCATAAGATTAAAGATATTCTAACAAAAGCTGATATAAGTAGCCAGTCTAAAATGGAAACAGGCTACATAACCAAGAACAATTTGGGTTGCTATGCCTGTTTGGGATGCTCTAATTGTAATTCTTTAATTAAAGGAGAAAAGTTTGCATTCCCCCCTAGAACCGGTAAATTGTATAATATTAGAGATTTCTTTACTTGTAACTCAAGTTATGTGATTTATCTGATAAAGTGCCCGTGTTCCAGGATTTATTTAGGAGAGACCACAAGGAAGATACGTGACCGTATCAATGAACATAAATTAAACATTAGGTGCAATAATAAAGATGCGCCTGTTTCATCTAATTTCCTGGAAGCAGGGCACTCTATCAGCCAATTAAGATGGCAGATCATTGATCACATTAAACTGCATAGAAGAGGGGGCAATAGGGAATTATTATTAAAAAGAAAAGAATTGTTTTGGATATCAACACTTAACTCAATGAGGCCTTTTGGAATGAATAAATATTATGATGTATCAGTATTCATGTAGTTCATTCAATTCAGTGCAGTGTACAAAGGTATTTTTCTTAATGTTTTTAAAAACTGCTTTTTTGTATATATTTTCTATTTGATAAATTGAGCTTGTAGTACTCAGGATTTACCATTAGATGGGGTAGGTGAGTGGTTACCTGGCCTTAACATGTATTATAATTGATTAAACACCTACAGATGTATGTTAATTAAGTAACCTGTGTACCTACAAAACTGTGAACAGTATTACATTGTATGACTAAGGGTGCAGAACCTGAAACGTTACTGCTATTTTTTTACCTTTGAATCCTTCCCTAAATAAAGAAAAGATTTGGAAGCTTATGCTGTGGACACCTTTGCGTATTGGGATAGGTAATGTCTGAAACAGGTAAAGAATTTTTAGTAATAGAGTCATTTGGAAGGCATGCATGCATCCTAACCATGATAGATATTTCTGACTCCAGCTTTGTAATCTGATTGCAAGTCTTGAAATAGTGTTTGATAATAAAGTGTGAATAGTTCCTGTGTAGTTCTTGCTATATAGATTCCCAAATATTTTATTGAGGACTGTTGAATAGAGAATTGATAATTATTGCGGATTTGTTGTATTTCTATTTCCGTCATTGCAATACCCAAGATTTCAGACTTTGTGGTATTTTTTTTATAATACGATAAAGAACTATATAGCTCACATTCAATTTTTAGGGCTTCTAGGGATTTAAGTGGGGAAGTTAAAGTTAATAACACATCATCTGCATAAAGTGACATCTTATATTGGTGTTGTCCCACCTTCAATCCTTGTATAGCGTAATTTTGTCTTACCTTAGCAGCTAATATTTCCAAGATTGGGGACAGAGGACATCCCTGGTGTGTTCCGTTATGTATGTTTATCTTATTTGATAAGGAGTCGTTAAGTTTAATGCGGGCAGTCGGTGTAGAATACAATGTCAAAATTCTATCTATTGTTTTTTGCCCAAATCCAAATCAAGAGAGGACAGCTTTCAAAAGAGTCCAGTTCAGTCTATCAAAGGTCTTTTCAGCGTCAGTTGCTAATAAGACTGTCGGGATTTTATGCGTTTGTGCGAACTCTAAAAGGTATAATACTTTGAGGGCATTGTACCACGCTTCACGGTGAGGAACAAATCCCACTTGATTCAGGTGTATCAATTGTGGTAATATTTTATATCTACGTGATGCAATAACTCTAGCATACATTTTTATGTCAACGTTTAGTAACGAAATTGGTCTGAAATTTGAAGGAGCGTCTGGGTTCTTTCCCGGTTTCGGAATAACCGAAATATGGGCTTCTAGCAATGTGGAAGGAAAATGTGTTTGATTATCTATGTTATTAAACATTGTTTGTAAATAAGGTGCTAGGATATGTGCACATTTTTTATAATATTTAATCGTAAATACATCTGGGCCTGGGCTTTTTCTGATGGTCAGCTGAGCGATGGCTGTCTTAATGTTCACTACTGATATAGGAGTATCTAAAACATTTTTTTGCTCCTGGGATAGATGCGGTATGTTAGTGTCATCTAGGTATGAAGCCAGATCTATGGGAGGATCTGAGTGGTGTTCAGTGTTGTGGATATTATAAGTCATTATAATATTTTTCAAACTAAGATACTAAGATACTAGCATGTATTAAAAGAGGCATTGATTCAAGGGAGGAAAGCATAATTCTGTCACTATATAAATCCCTGGTTAGACCTCACCTTGAGTATGGAGTGCAGTTCTGGGGACCGATCGCAAAAAAATATATTGTAGAACTAGAAAAAATTCAGAGAAGGGCCCCAAATCAAATGAGGGGATTGGAGAATTTAACCTATGAGGTGAGGCTAGCCAAACTGGGTTTCTTTTCTTTAGAAAAAAGGCGCTTGAGAGGTGACATGATTACTTTATATAAATATATTCAAGGCCCATATACAGAGATGGCAGAAGCTCTGTTTATTTCAAGAAAATTATTTCTGACAAGAGGTCACAATTTAAGGTTGGAGGAAAGGAGATTTAATCTCCTGCAACATACATTTTTTTCACTGTAAGTGCAATAAAATTGTGGAACTCATTACCAAAGGAGGTATTGAATGCCAATACCCTAGATACATTTAAAAATAGTCTGGATACATTTCTGTATATAAACATAATTCATGGATATGATTGCTAGTATTAAATGGATCATCTTTTAGTGGGGTTATTTAAGCTTAACTGGAGCTTTTTGTAAGTATTTTAGATTTGTATAGGTTGAACTTGATGGACTTCGGTCTTTTTTCAGCCTTATCTACTATGTTACTATGTTACTATGTTACTATGTTAAACTGAGGTAGGATGTCTGAAGTGGAATATACCGACGTGTTTGAAGGTGTTTTAATTGAATGAATATAAGCTTTGAGTTTTTTGAGTTTGAGGGATCTGGCTAAAAGCTTCCCAGCTCTGTTGTTTTCAAAATGAAAGCGTTGTTTAATTTTTAGTGCTATCAAGTTATATTCTTTAAGTAAAATATTCTGCAACTCTTTCCTAGTACCTTGTAGTTTATTATACAATTGCTGGTCTCCTGGATTTTGTTTATGTAGTATTTCTAGTGTGGCTAGGGTTTGGGACAGGTCTAAATATTGTTTTCTAGCTACTTTCTTAATTTGCAATTTTAAATGAATGAATGACCCTTCGCATAAAACGCTTGTGGGCATCCCATACTATGTGTAAATCGATATCTTCTAAGGTATTAAAAGTAAAGTACCCTGTTAGCACCTTTTCAACTTGTTCTATGGTTTTAGTGGGGCCTAAAGGGTTTCATCTAATCGCCATATATATGTATGGAGAGGGGTATTGGGCCATTTGAATTAAGCAACTACTGCCGAGTGATCCAACCAAGTTGTGTGTGAAATTCTCGTTGATTGTAGCAAGTCCATCTGAGTTAGAAAATATTTAGACAAGTCTACTATAAGAGTGGTGCAGATTTGAAGAAAAAGTATAGTCCTTTCTATGTGGGTGTATAAATCTCCAAATATCATGTAAATTACAGTCTTTCATCATCTTTCATAAGTAGCTAATGGATTTCTTGGAAGTATTTGGATCTGGATTTGTGGTGTCCATATGGATGTCTAATGGTATATTAAAGTCACCCCCAATCAGTAGTATGTAATATCTAAGATTCAATTAAAAATGTTCCTCAAAAATTGGAGTTGTTTAGTGTTTGGAGCATACACATTGATCATGGTTGTGGGAATACCATATAGAAGGCCGAAGATACCTAAAAAATCTTCCTTTTTGATCTCTGCTCATCTGTATGTGCTTGAATGGTATGTCTTTATGTATAAGGATGCTAACTCCACTTTTTTTCATTGCGGCTGAGCGATGACAATATTGTGTATAATTGCAGCCTAAGTATTTTGGTTCCTTTAGTCTCTGGGAATGCGTTTCCTGTAAAAATATTATATCTCCCTTTCTTTTAGACAAATCTAATAGTGCCATTTCTCTTTTTTGAGGGGAGTTAAATCTTTTCACATTTTGGGATATAAGTACAACATTTCTACCTGTTTGCGCCATTATATGTCATGTATATTGGTTTGTTCAGACCTAAGCTCTCTGAGATATTGTCGTGTGAAAAAGAAAAATAAAAAAACAGAGAAAGGGAAATTGAATAAAGTAACAATGCATTTTCCATAACTAACAAAAGAAAACTGTTTAACTAAGTCTAGTAATACATACCATTTAACTTGTCTATATATGTTCTGTAATACCCATAAGGTATACACATTTTTCTTAGTTTCATTTATTGTTAGCAATAAGAGGTTGAAAACCAGCTTCTAACATGCTTATAATTAATTAATCTTATTACTGCCCGTAATCATACTACCATAGGATCATTTGAATTTAAACCCATACTATTTATTTTGTATCCTATCCGGGTTATTCCAGATCAAACATCACAATCTTACATATGAACTTATGAAAACCTACAATTTACAACACAAACATTGTCATAACCTTTGAATATTGAACCAAAATTAAATGAAGTTTGACTTTACATTACCCATCTTTATGTGTTGACAGTCACCTTTAACACACTAAGAATCATGTAAGATGGAGTCTAGTCCAGACCAGGTTTAGGTGTTTCTGTCATTTTCACCTCCCGTTGAGGTAGATTGTCTGGGTGACAGGTTCTTTTTAGCACTAGAGTTGACTTGTTGCCATTCATGTGACTCCTCCTGGGTGGCCTTACCTTTAGGTGGCTGTTGGGGATCTTCCATGTGAGGTATCTTAGGGGGATCAATGTCTAGAGCCTTGCAAAATTCTTTGTTTTCAATCGTAGATCGACAGGACAGTTTCCTGTTACCATGTAGGATGTAAAGGTGAAAGGGAAAACCCCACTGATATAGAATTCTTTTCTGACATAATAGAGTGGTTACGGGAGTTAACTCTCTTCGTCTCTGAAGTGTTCTCTGTGATAAATCTTGAAAAAATTGTAAAAAGTACCACACCTCTAAATTTTACAGGTTGATGTTTACGTGAAAGATTCAGGATCTCTTGTTTTTCATTAAATTGTTTAAACTTCATGATGATATCTCTTGGAGGTGCTGTGTCTATGAGCTCTAACCCAAGGGTTATCCGTAGATACTGTAGTATTCCTGAGGTGTGCAAACAAGGCAGGAAGATGTGTTGGTAAGTCCTTAGGGAGCACTGATTCTGGTATCCTCAGGTTTTTTCCTGCGGCTCCTATTTTCAAGATCTTCGATCTTATCATATAATGTGTCAATTAGGCCTGTATGTTGTGAGGCTGTATCCTGTAGATGGTTAATTTCTTCTTGCATGTTATCAGTATATTCCTCTAAGGATTCTACTCTGTTCCCAATGGAATGGACATCTTGTTTAAGTTCAGCAATTTCTTCTTTTATACAAGCTCTCACGATGTCAGATATATCTTGTTTTGAGGCCAAGGAAGAAAGAAGAGAGGTAGGTATCTGTGAGATGGCCTCTGGAGTTTTTTGAGGGCTCTAGTATGGCGTTGCCATAGGTCCTGGTGAAGTTGAAGATGTACTCTCTATAGTGGTTTTTAGCCTGTAGAGGAAAAAAACATTTCACAGAAGTCTCTTTTATATTTGTCGGTTTCTGTGCTCTGGTGGTTTTAGGGGGTCTTTTTGCATTCATTCTGCACCTTATGTAGATATGAGTATACTAGTTGTCAGTATATTTTCTCCTGTATTATTTCAGGGAAATCTATTGATTATGAAGAAGTTATTCCAATAGTAAGTCTAGACCTACTTTGATTACAATGAGTCTCCGTTTATTGGATATCCCAAGGGTATGATATCTCTCTGCGACGGGCTTATCCGCTAGCTTGCTGGTACTTAGGTTCTAATTAGTATGGTAAGCACAATTTCTGTTGCGACTGCCTTAGTTTCGAGTAGTATACTTTTAATTTTAGTTCAAACTCCAGGTACCATGCTGCAAGGATTGTGTCCCAGAATATTAAACTAGCCACATATATACTGCTTTAAATCGCTTCCAAGAATGCGTTAAATAAGTTTTGTATTCATCTTACAGGGACATAATACTCATATGCTAAATCACTTGAAACTGATGCACTATAACTGTAAAAAGCTGACAGGAAAATATCACCTGAGCATCTCTATGTAAAAAAGGAAGATATTTTACCTCACAATCTCCTCAGCTCAGCAGAGTAAGTTCTGTGTAAAAAGTTATACTCAGCTGCTCCCAGCTGCAGGTAAAAAAAATTAAAAAATTAAGAAATGAACAGCAGCCAATTAGCATCAGCAGTGCTTAGGTCATGAACTCTTTTACTGTGATCTCATGAGATTTGACTTAACTCTCATGAGATTTCATTGTTACACTGAATAGGGAAATAACATGAGAGTGCACGAGGCTCATCCTTTCAGCTGTCCCGGGACAGACATACTAATATGCTGCTTAGAAATCCTTTACAATGGGATGTGGCTACTAAGGAACTTTTGAGGTAAAATAACATTCTTTTTTACATAGAGATGTTCAGGTGATATTTTCTAGTCAGCTTTTTACAGCTATACTGCATCACTTTCAAGTGTTTAAACATTTGGGTATTATGGCCCTTTAATGGAACGTTTCACATCTTTTCTAAATAGCTCCCTAAGATCTAATATCGGCCTTCTCCTCTGCCCTCCCTGTATGAGTTACCTGATTGCCATGCCGAACCTCCGACAGTGTCTCGAATTTCCTTACCACATCTAGCACTGCATTAATCTGTTACATGAGATTTGTGCTGAGTCACATCTCAAGCGTTTTTTACCGGGTCCTAGATGTGTCTTAGTTCTGTCGGTTTTCCAGATCTGACTTAGGTCGTTATGTTCCTAGCTACTTCATCTATCGATTGTTGTCTCCGGATTCTGTTTTAAGCATGGATATGCAGTAGTTTTGGGCAGTTTAGTGAAGCTGGTGTTCGGAGCCCTGGAGTTATGCTGCCATTTTAGCTGCGGCCAGCTTCGCCCCCCCACCCAACCATCTAGTTTTTAATTTCTCGTGTTCTATATCAGTAAGATGAGTTTCCTGCCAAATTGCTATATCTGTGTTGATATGTTTCAAATGTTGAAGAATAATACTTCTCTTGGCTGGGGAGGTAATACCTTCCACATTCCAGGAAACAATTTTAAGGGGAAAAGTCATTATCTATATTAAAGAGAATTAAGTGCATAAAAGAATATTGATTAATCCTTTGTTTATGTATTTTAGTAAGAGCCAAGCTTGACTGTGTCTTCAAAAAGTGCATAGACAATTCTACATAAGTGATTATAAAGTGATATCGTGACTTGTATGTGATAAATTGGTGAAGATAAAATAGTTTATAAGTCCTACTGTCAAAATGTCGAAATTTGTCCCTTAAAACCATTGTTTCTGAGCTAGATGGAAGTTGAATACCCTATCTTTAAATAGACGCCAGAATTTATATATCTTGATTCTTTAGAAAGAATGAAGCAGAGGAATCTAGTTGACATTCAGTTGCATGCTTCTGTCTTCTGTCTGTCTGCTTTGGCTTTGTAGACATTGTAGAGGTAGACTGTATCTGGGCTACATTGAAATATTTATCCACTTTCATGGGTAAGAAGATAAGGAGATCACTGCTGTATTTGGTTTTATTCAGATGTCAACAGGTCTGCACAAGATTCTCGGCAATATTGCCTATTATTAAAGGCAATGAGAGATGCTTAATTAGTTCAGCCAGATGTCAGTTGTTGCGTAAAGGTACTTGGTTCCAGCTTCAGGCTAGGCAAACAGAAAAATTCCCATCTGGCTAAAGATTTTTCCAGAGCAAAATGAGCCAGCAGCCTTATCACATCTGGTGGGTTTGATTAAAGATATAATTAGGTGTCTGCAGTTTTCTCAAAGGGGACACTTAGCTTCCAGGATCAAACAAAACATGTAAAAGTGCTGTTATAAGAAAATAACCAAATGCAATTATCCCCACAAAGTTGCTTATCATTCAGGGTTAAGAGAAAAGTAAACATCTGACACTTTGTACCTTTGTAACATAGATGAGAGCTCTCCTTTTATTGAAAGTGAGCATCCACAGGTATCACTTTAGGTTCCTGCACACTCACTCCTCTTTATTATTCAGCAATATCTCTGTTTTTATTAAGGCAACACAGCAAGCTTGATACAGACAATTTAATCTGTGCTTTTAGAGGTTGGTAATAATACAATGATACTATTATTATTATTCTTTATTTATAAAGCGCCAACAGATTCCTCAACGCTGCCCATGGGTACAAAGATAAAAGTACACCGGAGAAACAATACAATAAAATATGAAATTTTACAGACAAATGGACAAAGGGGAAATTGAGGGCCCTATTCCCGTGGGAACTTACAATCTAGATGAGTAGAAGGATGGGAAACAGGAGGTGGGGACTGCAAAGGTGAGAATGATATTAGTGAGGAGATAGATGAGGGCAACTGTTAGGTTAGTGAAATTAATTTGTTACTGAGTCAGGTGATAAGCTTCCCTGAACAAAAAGGTCTTTAGGGAGTGTTTAAAGGAGGAGAGGTTAGGGGAAAGTCTGACAGCTCGAGGAAGTGCGTTCCAGAGGGTTCGTGCCGCACGAGCGAAGTCCTGTAGTCTAGCATGAGAGGAGGTGATGGTAGAGGATGCAAGGAGCAGGTCATTGTTGGATCTTAGGGGGCGGGATGGAGTATATTTGTTGATAAGTGATGACAGGTAGGGTGGGGCAGCATTGGTGAGGGCTTTGTAGGTGAGGGTGAGAATTTTTAATTGAACTCTGGTGTAAATGGGGAGCCAGTGAAGGGACTCACAGAGAGGTGCAGCAGAAGCAGAGCGTTGAGAGAAGTGGATTAGCTTGGCAGATGCATTTAGGATGGATTGAAGGAGAGAGAGGTGGGAGAGAGGGAGGCCAGTTAGTAGGTTATTGCCGTAGTCAAGTCGGGAAATTACCAGGGAGTGGATTAGCTGTTTAGTAGTTTCAGCGCTCAGAAACGGATGAATTTTGGAGATATTGCGTAGGTGGTTGCGGCAGGATGAAGAGAGCAATTGGATGTGGGGAATGAAGGACAGATTTGAGTCAAGCGTGACTCCAAGGCAGCGGACTTGGGGTGATGAGGAGATAGTGCTGCCGCCAACAGTGATAGAAAAATTAGAAACTAGAGTAAAGTTAGAGGGGGGATTAGAAGTAGCTCAGTCTTGGACATGTTTATATTTAAGAGGTGAGAGGCCATCCAGGAGGAAATGCCCTGATGTGAGGATTGACAGGGATGGATAGGTAGATCTTGGTATCATCAGCATAGAGGTGATAGTTGAAGCCATAGCTGTTGATTAGTTTACCCAGTGAAAAAGTGTAAATAGAGAAGAGTAGAGGAACCAGGACAGAGCCTTGAGGTACTCCAAAAGACAGAGGCAATAGAGAGGAGGAGTCACCAGCAAAAGAGACGGAAAAGGATCTGTTAGAGAGATAAGAGTAATTCCAGGAGAGGGCAGTGTCACAGAGCCCAAGAGAGCTGCGAGTCCGTAGGAGGAGGGGATGGTCAACAGTGTCAAAAGCAGCAGAGAGGTCCAGTAAGATGAGTATAGAGTAGTAGCCTTTGTTTTTAGCAGAAAGAAGATTGTTAGTAACCTTGGTGAGGGCAGTCTCAGTTGAGTGTTGGGGATGGAAGCCAGATTGCAGGGGGTTGAGCAATGAGTTGGAGGATATTGAAGATTTTCATCAGAAAGAACTTTCATAACCAATTCTATGTTCCTATGAATTATTTATAAGGAGCATGTGATCAAATGTCTCTTTCTTATTTCCAATGGGACTCTGTAATCCCAGATACTGCAGCAAGATTAACCCAGTAATACTATATTAGGTTTTTACAGCATTTGGAATCCTTACCAGAGTTCCCATACTCCGTTGTCAACAGACGCCACATGCTAAAACAATAGTTCCAGTGCAGCAACAGATCTATATTCAGTATTATCCTCAGAAAAATCGCTATATACTTCTTACAGTGTTCATAAGCCACACCGCCATAGGAAGAGGTAAAGTTTACCATTTTTGATGTATGTTCCCTATAAGCCGGGCCCAGGCCTATTTAATTTCGACCTCCAGGTATCTGCACTGCTGAAGCCGGATTAATCCAGTAGCCTATTTCAGCTGTAGTAGAAGCAGAAGTTGGTGTTTGATGTTATGGTCCGGCGCTTGTCTGCGCTACAATTTTCACTTGCTCTCCGGTGGCTAGAATGCGGTCGATAGATCCTGCACATCGTATCCGGCTGTAGTCATACCAGCTGTGGTCGCGCCTTTAACAAGTACAAGGCAGCGATCAAGCAAGGAATTTGGTGTGGGGATAGTCTGGGCCTGCTAAGGAGCAGGACACTGCTTCGCGTTGTTATGCAGCTCCTCTCACCGCTCTCGTCCAGACACCCCGCCTTCCGGAAGTCGTTGATAAGTATATTTATTTAACAAAGTTTAAAATGTTATCCATTTATCCTCTGTATTTTTATTAGATAATATTTTGCCCCAATGTATGTTCTTTAATGATTTCCTTAAAGGGACATTCCAGTCAAAATATAAATGCACATAGATTTATTGCATCTTTGAATAGAAACATATTTTCAATATACATGTATTAGCAAAACTGCTTCTATTAAGAGATATCAGTGTTTTTGAGCTAACATTTTTCTTTGCATATGCATGTGAGGCATAGCTGGATATTTTCACTGCACCCACATATTAAATACTGCAGCTGCTTAGAGTATCAGTGGGACTTGTATGATGTCAGCAATTAACAAATTGAGTCATTACCAGATTGTACAAGCACCTTAGGCTCTCCGAATAAGTGTTTAAAATGCTGGTGCACGGTGCATACTTAAATACTCTTTTGAAACAGTTATAGCTTTTATTAGAAGCATTTTTGCTAATGCATGTATATTACAAATATGCTTCTATTCAAAACAAAAATGAACCCATGTGGTTTCCAATTTTGGCTGGAATATCCCTTTATATCATTGCATTTTGCATTCTTAAAATGAAAAGTCTTAGTTAAACCTTTAAGACACTGCTTATGGAAAGTGATTTCAGATGTGACCATATTATGATCACTGTTACACAAATGTTCTGTGACTTCTATGTTTGATATTATATCTGTATTCTTTGATAGCACTAAATGAAATATAGCTTTACTCCTAGTTGGCTCATCTATTTTTTGTGACAAGAAGTTATCCCTGAGAAAATATAAAAATCTGTCTCCCTTAGCTGTATTACTAGTTTAATTGGCCTAGATTATGTTGGAGTAGTTAAAATCTCCCATAATTACAGCACTGGTTGTATTATTAGCAGCCTTTCCTATTTGCATTAGTAGTTGAGTTTCCTCCATGTCACTAATGTTGGGGGGCTTGTAGCATGTTCCTAGTAACAATTCTTTAGGTTTAATATACAAATTCCTCCACCCTTTTTATTACTCCTGACCCTCCTAAATAAAGTATAAACGTCTAAGTTAACTGCGCAGACATATGAATCATCCAAAAAAATAATAAATGAATCCTTTAAAAGTTAAAAGCAAACTTAAATAAAAACAGTTAAATATAAGTTTAAAACTGCACACCTTACACAGCAAACAATTTAAAAACTCCCTTAGTTATCTAACCTTTTACTTAAACAGAGAAACTTACTTAACACAGAGAAACTGAATGCAGTAAGCACTCACAGAGCCAAACTTGAAATTCAACGAACAAACAAATGAGCTATAAATCTAACAATGAGTAGGAACAGCACTATTGAAAGGTGGGTGCTCGTGAAGACTGGTGCACTGCCAATTCAGCCCAAGACTGTCCACAATAAAGGTGATGTCTACAGCACTCAAAGTACAAAAAAATCTTTATTAGGACATTAAATTACAGCAAGGTTTCAGGGTTAATACCCCTTAAACATGCATGATTAAGGGATATTAACCCTGAAACGTCGCTGTAATTTAATGTCCTAATAAAGATTTTTTTGTACTTTGAGTGCTGTGGACATCACCTTCATTGTGGACAGAGCTATAAATCTAGTCATGTATGCAACTATAAACATGCCTCACCACTTCCCCCTAGTGCTGGTAACCATAACTGCAATCACCTCTTCTACAAATAACCAAACTAAGCTCTCCGGCTGTCTCTCGTCATTATTACAGGGACATAGAAGTTATCCAGATAGAATATATACATTTTCAAAAAGACTTTTCTAAGATGCACCTATTATCAAACCTCTTTATCTCTTTCTTTCTTTTTTTGGAAATAAGTCCCTTTCCATGAGAGCATACTGAGGCTCAGGAGTGAACATGTGTCTTGTGCAGTATATGTGTAACATTATTAAAAAAACATTGCTGCAAATACTACCACCATATAGTGCTCATGCTCAAGAGATGTGGTGAGTATACATGCCATGATCCTGTAAAACTCACAGCCCTGTGTACTGTGCTGGTGAGTGTTTTATATGTGTCTAGGGAAAACACAAAGGCCTGAGCACCTTTGTATCTCAGTCTTTTTTGTTGAAGGCATGCATTGTATGACTGTAAGTTAATTGTAAATAAAAGCCATATTTTTTTTCTTTCATGATTTAGATAGAAAATGCAATTTTAAACAACTTTCTACTTCTATTATCTAATTTGCTTCATTCTCTTGATATCCTTTGTTGAAAAGCATATATAGATAGGCTCGGTAGCTGCTGATTGGTGGCTCCCCCATGAGCATTGGTATTTCTTCAACAAAGGAAATCTAAAGAATGAAGTAAATTAGATAATAGAAGAAAATTGAAATGTTGTTTAAAATTGTATTATCTACCTGAATCTTGAAAGAACATTTTTGGGTTTAATTTCTCTTTAAAGACCCAGGGAGGAAGAGACCTTGACGCTGGGGTACTGGGCTTCTCAACATTTGGTCAAATCCTAACTAACTCTTCCATTGTTTGCAAGAGAGTGCCAGACTTTATATGTGTTGTGTGTATGTCTGTATATATATATATATATAACATTAAATATATATATATTTATATATACACACACACAAATATTTGCTTTTATGAAACAAAAAAACATTTTATTTCAGTGAGAGGATGCCTTTTTTGAAGATATGCTGCATAAATTTGATTTTTGTTTGCATTTAATGCACTATATCATAATCCAAAAACTACATTGCAATAAGATAAAGGCATTATATGGTTAAAAATCGTATAGTTGAAACGTATCATGTAGATTGAAAACTACATTGGTTCTGGAAAAAAAAACAAATTGAGTTTTCTACACCCAGGAATGAAATAAAAATGAATGCATAGTAAATTCATACAAAATCTTCCCAGTGGCAGGATAGAGGTAGATTTGATAAAATATGCAAATTGTGAGTCCTTTCACAATCATGAAAGTTTAATTTTTAATTCCATATCCCATTAAGCTCACCTGCTGCCTCCACACTCCAAGTAAACCACTGAAACCCCTATAATAAGCCTCATCATATTCCCCTCATATATTAAAAACAGAGAGCAATGATGGATCTTCTGACATTAAATAGAGATCACTGATTTGTAAGACAATTATTATATAAAATATGCCAAGAGCAAATGAGTGGAATAGAAATAGCCTTCAAAATGTAATCTTTAATACAACAATGTACTATGATGCAATACAGAAAAGAGATAGATATATATATATATATATATATATAGATAGAGATAGATAGATAGATAAATAAATAAATAGACAGAGATAAATAAAGAGATAGTTAGATAGACAGATATAGATAGATAGATGATAGTTAGACAGAAATAGATGATAGATAGATAAATAGATGATAGATAAATGGATAGATACAATAGATAGACAGACAGACAGATAAATAGATAGATGATAGATAGATAGATAGATAGATAAATAGATAGATGGATGGAGAGACATTTAGATGGATAGATAGATTGATAAACAGATAGGCAGATAGACAGATAGACAGACAGTCAGACAGACAGATATATTCATAGACAGATAGACATGTTTAATAGACATCAGTATATATCATACAATAAATGTTTTTAATAAAGGCCAAATTTTAAATTTAAATAATGTATGAAAATTCGGATAATCCTTTTTTTTTTTTTTTTTTTAAATAAACATTTTTTATTGAGGTTGTTAGATATAGTAACAGCAAATAACCAGGTTACATGTCATTAGCATCCATACGTTTTTCACATAGTATTTGACATTGTCATACTAAATAGCTATAAACAGAACACAGACATATAAGCTGTACGCAGATATTTGGAACCTCTTTTTGTTTCGTGAACCATATTCTACCCATCATGATAGATCATAATATATCGTAAACGTCTAGAATTGGGAAGCTTAGTTATAACACAATGGTGAGTGCATTTACAGGTATGAGTGGATAGTAATATGGTTCAAATAAAGGGGAAATCAGCGGACCAGAGCCGCTTATAATAAGGGGAAAGAGTAGGGAGGGGAGGGGGGCGGGCCATAATAATGAGAGTTATGGGAGCTAAGACGAGGCTATTCAGGTTAGACTTTGGTAATAACTTTATGAGTGAGCAGAGGGTTATTTCATTGTATGGGCTAGTAGGAACTAGTGGACCGTATATATATTATAACTGACTAGTATGTTCCTTAGAGTGAATAAAATAGAGCCTCATATAAGCTAATGGAATCCAAGTTGCGAAATAATATGAGATCAAGTAGGATAGCCACTTTTGGGCTTTATAGTAGTTCAAACCATCATGATGGGCCCCTTAAGAGCAGAAATGAGAGGGGTGAAGGGGTACATATTAAAATGGAGAATAATCTAAATGGAGGCTATGTACAGACGTCCATGGGTTATGCGGTACTACAGAACAATATAACTTATACTATAAACACCCCATAAGTAATATCTCAAACATTAAAAAGTTATATGAGCTGTCTCTTACGGATCTTGGAGTAATATAATATAGATACCCCTCAAACATTTGCGCAGAGTAACTATGGGCATGGATCTACTACTTCCATATATAGCAGAAAGCTGAAACATCTATCTCTCCTCAAATAGCAGAACTAAATTATAGAGTAAGTCCGGTTAATATCTCAGAGGTAAAGCCACCCTGTGAGATTTATATGAGATGGGAACTTACGGTAGGTGCCCAGAAATATTACCATGGTAAATTTTATGTAGAGCACCATATACCGCCACATAGACTAGGTGCAGATGTACAAATAGCCTTAACACTAAGTTCTGAGAGACAAATGAACAATTATATAGATAATTAGGCACTTCATAGCTGTACCCTTATGAATGATAACAAAGGAGTATATTACTGCTGAAAGAATTTCCTATTTGAGAGAAACATCCATAATGGATAATGTGCTAGCTTGAGGGAGAGGCTGCTCATCATTTTACTTACTGTGGCAAAGATTAATTTCAGTTTAACTATGGTTACTCAAAACTAGTCACAATAGTCCTCACTGTCTCGGCCGCCGACAGAAGGACCACAAGCGACCAAACAAGTAATGAAAGGTACCATGTCACACTTACTCTTTTACTAGGTTTAACAAAGAAGACTGTAAGTTATGTACAAGCCTTAGGGGTTAGGGTGTCTTATCCAGGAGGGGCTGAATAGGAAATGTAATAGTTTGTCTAGATGAGAATCTTAAATGGCATTCCCAGAGGCTCTTCTAAGTAAAGCATCTCACTATAGCTAGTTTAGGATTGGGCCTCCTTTATACTAATAATATATGAGTTAAAGATATCAGGAAACTGTTATAGGAGCATACTGTAAATAATAAATGTGGGGGGATAAATCAATAGAATATTTTGATGAACATTAAACTCCAATTAAAACTAATTACATTAAAAGTTCTATCCGACTCCAATTCACAGAGCATTCAGGATGTTATCAGAAAAGCACAACTGTAGGAGTTTCAGACGTGTCTGTTGAAGTAACCTCTGTGGATCATATATACTGACTATATTTTGTGATAGCAATGTGCGTTTAATCCCAATCACAACGATCAGAGGGGTAGAAGGCCTTATACTTGGTACATAGTCTCCTTTCACATCTGTAACCGTGAAAGTAATTGTCTCATGTTCTTTGCTGTCGGATGAATCATCTGCACTTTTCAACCATGTAAAATGATCCTCTATGACTCCCTCGTCGGCTGTGGTCTTTAATATGGTGATCGGGGACTTTCCCAAACTAGTTGCTTCTGCTATGGGGTTATAGTGTGATGCACTAAAGAGTACACTAGTTCTAATTACCGGGGTTTCATCATCCAAGGGTAGTTGGTGAGTCACTGGGGATCCCGCTGAAGGCTCCAAATTGACAGGTGGAGGACCGCTAATAATTCTCAAGGAGCTCCAATCCTCCGTGAGAACTGTATGGAGCTCGAGAAAATGACCATCCATCCTCTCTGTCATTTTCTTCAGGAGCGTGATTGCTGCCTCCTCCATCCTAAGTATGCCCTAGTGTCAGTGGATATCCTTATGAGGCTCTGTGAGTACGTTGCTTTGAGTGAGTCACAGCCCTTTTAGTCTTGCTGACGAGTTGAAAGACTGTGGTTTTGCCTTTCCTGGGCTATGTAGAGGAATCACTGGACAAGATGGCGACTCGCGTGACACAGATGCGGCCCTTTACAGGCTCCGTTGTCAGGTCCTGAATTAGCCTCTGGTATTGTAGTAGGTGAGCGCCTTCTAGTAGTCAAAGTTGCCACTTCTTTTAGCTCTAGGTTATGCGGTAGGGCAATGAGTGTCCGAGGAAGGGTTTGTTGAGGCCAGTGTTAGTCCTCTTAATAAGGAGATCTAAGTGGCAGTCAGTAGTTGTGGCGAAACTCCGGATCAAGGTAGAGTTAAGTCAAATTAATTCTGATTTACTGCTATGTTCTTTTCAAAGCTGTTCAGAGCAGATTATATCATCAAATAGCTTAATTAGTGAAACCGCTACGTAGCTACTGAGATGTGCGACTGCTTTAGTCCCCTGTTGGCTCCGCCCCCAGGATGATCCTTTTAATTGTTAACATGGTTTACAGTTTACAGTTTAAAATTGTAACTGGCTCATTATTTTAATGTTTAATGAAATTAGGAATCAGTCATGTTACAATCTGAACCAATCAAACATCAGATTGTCAACCTCTAAAAAGAAACTGCAAGTAAACACAAGACGTGCCGTGCAAAAGACATAGACTTGGTTTTTCAAGGGGTAAATGGTTTTGAAATATAATGTTTGAAAAATTTTGAAATTATTCTTTAAAAAAGTGTTTTGGGTGGACTATTTAACACGTGGGGTTGGTAACACGTGGGGGTGGGGTCTTAATGTCCTTAGAAAACCTAATTTGAATTAAAATTACTTCCCATTTGAAATGTTGACATTATCAAGGAGATACCTGGACCTCCATGATGGTTTAAGCATAATAACTTGTTCAGTTCTATTTAATCTATCTACACATTTCTGGTCAAATTATTTATTTAATAAATGTGATCAGGCTCAAGTGGATAGTCATTAATAAGAGGTGCCCAAGGGCCAAGAAGGCACTCAAAAAAATTCCTGACATTTCAAATCATAGCTACCACCTTATATCTTGATTCCGTTGGCTGCAATTTCATACAGCTTAAAGGGATTCAGATACAACTTGCAATATTAAGATATTTTTTATTTTTACTTAATTCTCTTGTCAAATTTACTTCTATTATCAAATTTGCCATACTATATCTGTTTTCTCTCTACATGTAACTTTGTAGTTTTGTTTACCTTCTTCAGTTGGTTGTATCAGAACAATTTTAAAAGAAACTTTTGGTACGTTATTGGTATATATTTGCATACAAAGAGAGAAGCGCTCTACCAGGAACGAACGATAGCTCATCAGCTAGTTATATGGCGATTTACTACCCAGAAGCAGCCTCTTTTATACCAGTGTGCTTTTCACCGAGGAAAACTTTCCTGAAGTATATCAGTCTGATCCCACCAAGTAAGGTCAGTCCAGCCCCGAAATACCAGGCAATTCTCTTCTGAACAAGGAACATGACAATCTGAGACGATCGTTTCGGCCTCCTATGGGCCTCGTCAGTGAGGTGCAGCCACATTCCTCTAAGCACACTGGGCAAGGAGTCCATGTCTGGTTTCCCCATCACCCATAGGGAGACTTCCCCAGGGTCATATTAATTTGCATACAAAGAGAGAAGCGCTCTACCAGGAACAAACAACAGCTAATCAGCTAGTTCTATGGCAATTTACCACCTTGAAACAGCCTCTTTTAGACCAGTGTGCTTTTCACAGAGGAAATCTTTCCTGAAGTATATCAGTCTGATCCCGCCAAGTAAGGTCAGTCCAGCCCCGAAATACCAGGCAATTCTCCTCTGAACAAAGAACATGACAACCCCAGACGATCGTTTCATCCTCATATGGGCCTCGTCAGTAAGGTGCAGCCACATTCCTCTAAGCACACTGGGCAAGGAGTCCATGTCTGGTTTCCTTTATCACCCATAGGGAGACTTCCCAAGGGTTATATTAATTTGCATACAAAGAGAGAAGCGCTGGTTTATAGTTCACTTTGATGTTTTTTTTATTTTTTTATACAATTGGTTTTCCTTTATCATAACAGAAAACTTTCTCAATAGCTCAAAACAAATATTGCTCATTGTACTTTAGACAAAAACCAGGTAATTAGATTTATTAAATACTTTCCTAAACACCTTAATCTCTTTGATATATGTAGATAGATTTTTTTTCTTCTAATCTATTTTGCTTTCATTGGTCATTCCCCCCCCCCCCACATCTTATGAACTTCTTCACTGCATTTTTTACCTCCTTATTTCTCAAACTATATATAAAAGGATTGAGCATAGGAATAAGGACAGTGTAGAGCACACTGACCACACGATCATACACAGGTGAGTAGAGGGAGCTTGGACGAAAATACATAAATATGATAGAGCTGTAAAAGATAATGACTAACGTGAGATGGGAGGAGCAAGTAGAAAAAGTCTTTTTTCTACCGGAGGATGTGCGCAACCTCAAAACAGCCCTTATAATAAGTGTGTAAGATGCTAAGATAAAAAACATTGGACTCATCACAATAATTGAACCTTCAACAAACATAAACATCTCAACAACAGAGGTATCTGTGCAAGAGATCATCAGCAGGGCAGGTCCATCACAGAAAAAGTGGTGGACAACAGAATCGCAATAAACCAAAAAGGAGAACATAACTGTATACAACAATGAGTGGAGACAAACAATAACCCATGATGAAATGACTAGAAGAATGCACGTCCTTTTACTCATTATGTTTGAGTAACGCAATGGTTGGCAGATTGCTGCATATCTGTCCATTGACATGATAGCTAAAAGAAAGCTGTCCATGTTTCCAACAGCAAGAAAGAAAAACAGTTGTAGAAAACAGCCATGGAAGGTAATAGAGTTGTTTTTTGAAAGGAGGCCAGACAAAACTCTTGGAATGGTGATAGACATTAGGCAAACATCAATGATAGAGAGATTTCCAAGCAAAAAGTACATGGGTGTGTGGAGTTGACTTTTTGCTATAATAAGAACAGTCATGAATGAATTCCCGATTAAACATAGACAATATGCAATCAGTAGGAAGGAAAAGAGTGGGAGGCGCAAAGATGGTTTTTCCGAAAGACCAAGAAGTGTGAAAGTAGCATATGTATGGTTTATAGTCTCCATATTTACTAAATTAAATGTTCAGTAGAAGAAAGTCATGTTGGATGATGATAAGGGACTTAAAAATCAACCCATACGAAAGAAAACATCTTTATGGACAATTTCTATCCAGGTTATTCCAAAATAAATTATTTTTGAACTATATAGAAAAGTATAAAAATTGGCAACTCTAAGTATGTTATTTGAATACACATTATGGTCCATCTTCTTGTGCATTAATTCAGACAGTTTAAATTAGACATATCAATTATTAAATAATGCACCAGTCAGTAGCTCCATATTCTCCGCATTTAGCACCAATGACCTGCAGAAAATGCCAACCAAGTTAATGATAAACAGTCTATGTATTATACTGTCCATTTAAAAAAGGAAAGTTCCTAGTATATTACTTTATATGCATTCTCATAAATAACATCTCATAAATAATACCTTTTATTTTCAGTTAAATATTTTTGATAATGTGATATTGAATAGGAAAAATACTAAATTTAGACACTGATTTAAAAAATGATATTTTTTGAAGTCAAATAGGTAATTGTAATATTTTGATGCTGAAAGAGAAGTTTAGAATGTCTCATTTCTTTTTTTTAATATATATTAGTCCTAAAGCCCTGTGTACACAGGACAATTTTTTAAGTACCGCAGTTCCAACCCTTACTCCCTCTCTATCCCCCCTCTCTTTTGTGCTCTCTCTCTCCCCCATCTCTTTTGAGCTCTCTCTCTCCCCCTTATTTTGCACTGTCTCTCCTCCCTCTTTTACTCTCTCTCTCCCCTCTTGTGCTCTCTCTCACCCTCTTTTGCTCTCTCCCCCCTCTTTTGCTCTCTCTCTCCCCCCCTCTTCTGCTCTCTCCCCCCTCTTTTGCTCTCTCTCTCTCGCCCTCTTTTGCTCTCTCCTTTTTTTGCTCTCTCTCTCCCCTATTTTGCTCTCTCTCCCCCTCTTTTGCTCTCCCTCCCCTATTTTCCTCTCTCTCCCCCTCTTTTACTCTCTCTCCCCCCTCTTTTGCTCTCTCTCTCCCCCCTCTTTTGCGCTGTCTCTCTCCACCCTCTCTTTTGCTCTCTTTCCCCCTCTCTTTTGATCTCTCTCCCCCTCTCTTTTGCGCTCTCTTGCCCCTCTATTTTGCGCTCTCTCCCCATCTCATTTGCGCTCTCTCCCCCTCTCTTTTGCGCTCTCTCCCCCTCTCTTTTGTGCTCTCTCCCCCTCTCTTTTGAGCTCTCTCTCTCCCTCTTTTGAGCTCTCTCTCCCCCTTCTCTTTTGCACTCTCTCTCTCCCCCTCTCTTTTGAGCTCTCTCGCCCCCTCTTTTGTGCTCTCTCTCTCACCCCCTCTTTTGTGCCCTCTCTCTTCCCCACTTTTGCGCTCTTTCTCCCACTCTTTTGTGCTCTCTCTCCCCCTCTTTTGCGCTCTCTCTCTCTCCCTCTTTTGCACTCTCTCCCCCTCTTTTGCTCTCTCCCCCCTCTTTTGCTCTCTCTCTCTTACCCCTCTTTTGCTCTCTCTCGCCTCCTCTTTTGCTCTCTCCCCCTATTTTGCTCTCTCTCCCCCCTCTTTTGCTCTCTCTCTCTCTCTCCCCCTTCTTTTGCTCTCTCTCTCTCCCTCCTCTCTTTTGCTCTCTCTCCCCTCTTTTACTCTCTCTCCCCTCTCTTTTGCTCTCTCTCTCTCTCTTACCCCCCTCTTTTGATCGCTTTCTCTCTTTCCCTTCTCTATTTTGCTCTCTCCCCCTCTATTTTGCACTCTCTCTCCCCTTCTCTTTTGCGCTCTCTCGCCCCCCTCTTTTGTGCTCTCTCTCCCCCCTCTTTTAAACTCTCTCTCTCCCCCTCTCTTTTGAGCTCTCTCCCTCTCTTTTGCGCTCTCTCTCCCCCTCTCTTTTGAGCTCTCTCTTCCCCTCTTTTGTGCTCTCACTCTCCCCCTCTTTTGTGCTCTCTCTCCCCCTCTTTTGCACTCTCTCTCCCCCTCTTTTGAGCTCTCTTGCCCCCTCTTTAGTGCTCTCTCTCTCTCCCACTCTTTTGTGCTCTCTCTCCCCCTCTTTTGCGCTCTCTCTCTCCCTCTTTTGCGCTCTCTCTCTCCCTCTTTTGCGCTCTCTCTCCCCCTCTTTTGCTCTCTCCCCCCTCTTTTGCTCTCTCTCTCTTCCCCCTCTTTTGCTCTCTCTCTCCTCCTCTTTTGCTCTCTCCCCCCTCTTTTGCTCTCTCTCTCCCCCCTCCTTTGCTCTCTCTCTCTCCCCCTCTGTTTTGCTCTCTCTCCCCCTCTCTTTTGCTCTCTCTCCGCTCTCTTTTGCTCTCTCTCACCCCTCTTTTGCTCTCTCTCACCCCTCTTTTGCTCTCTCCCCACTCTTTTGCTCTCTCTCCTCTGTTTTGCTCTCTCTCTCCCCCTCTCTTTTGCTCTCTCTCTTCCCCTCTCTTTTGCTCTCTCTTTGCTGTCTTTTGCTCTCTCTCCCCCCCCCCCCTCTTTTGCTCTCTCCCCTTCTCTTTGGCTCTCTCGCTCTCTCTCTCTCTCCCCTTCTCTTTTGCTCTCTCTCCCCCTCTTTTGCTCTTTCTCTCTCTCCCCCCCTCTTTTGCTCTTTCTCTCTCCCCCCTCTTTTGCTCTCTCCCCCTCTCTTTTGCTCTCTCTCTCTCTCTCTCTCTCTCTCTCTCTCCCCTTCTCTTTTGCTCTCCCCCCCTCTTTTGCTCTCTCTCTCTCCCCCTCTTTTGCTCTTTCTCTCTCTCCCCCCTCTTTTGCTCTCTCTCTCTCTCCCTCCTCTCTTTTGCTCTCTCTCCCCTCTTTTCCTCTCTCTTCCCTCTCTTTTGCTCTCTCTCTCTTCCCCCCCTCTTTTTCTCACTTTCTCTCTTTCCCTCCTCTCTTTTGGTCTCTCCCACCTCTTTTGGTCTCTCCCACCTCTCTCTCGCCGGTCACGCCCCTCATGCGCTCCGCGAGGCCACGCCTTCTTGCCACACCACCGGCCACGCCCCCATCATGGCATGCCCGGCCACGCCCACACCAGGCAGCTTCCGCAGTGCGCACTACTCTGCTGATCAATGCCAGGTATGTTTGTCCTCTGCAGTCTCTACTGCGCATGACTGCATCTGACAAACATACCTGGCCTTTTATTATATAGGATATATATATATATATATATATACATATCTATATATATATTTTACACAGGGCTCAAAATTTCAAGCTCTAAGCTACTAGCCAGCCCAAAATGTTACTCGCCACTTCTGATCCCACTCACCCACAACACACCCACTAACCCATGCATATCTTTGCATATGTTTAGCTTATGTGAAACACCTTATTGTGAAGTAATTTCTTAATATTGTTTATGTTTTATACCACAATTTAAATAATGCTACAAACAGTAATAAATTAACAGAAATAAGGGCATAGCAGTTAGTAACATCAACTAGAGTTCTGGGGAAGACGACAGTTGGGCAGAAAAATGTTGCTGAGAGTGCAGAGTGTGTTGACATTAATGTGAGGTCATAGCAGACCTGGAAAATTGTTTTATAAATATCATCTCTCATCTATCTTTCTCCACTGCCTCCTCTCTCCAATATTTCTTTTTACCCCCTCCCTTCTCTCTCAGGCCATATCTTTTTTTCCACTCTTTCTCTCTCCTCTCTCATATCTCTTTACTCTTTCTTTTTTCTCTCTACTCTTTCTTAACACTCTCTTTTCCTCCATAGAAACATAGAATTTGACGGTAGATAAGAACCAAAAAGGCCCATCAAGTCTACCCATATTACGTTACTTTTTCCTTAGGATAGCCTTATGCATGTCCCAGGCATTTTTTAATTCCTTTACAGTCTTTGTGTTTATCACCTCAAATGGAGGTTTATTCCATGTATCTACCACCCTTTCTGTAAAAAAACGCTTACTCAAATTTCTCCTGAATCTGCTACCCTCTAACTTTAGATTATGACCCCGTGTTTTGGCATTTATTTTTTTGTGAAAAATACTTTCAGCTTCTATTTTATTAAGTTCCTTTATATAGTTGAAGGTTTCTTTGATGTCACCTCTTTCCCTTCAATCCTCTAAACTATACATATTTAGATCATAGAGTCTTTCTTTGTACGTTTTATATTTTAGACCGTGTGCCATTTTAGTAGCCCTTCTTTGGACAGCTTCTAGTTTATTTATATCTTTCTGAAGATATGGTCTCCAGAACTGTACAGAGTATTCCAGATTTGGTCTAACGAATGATCTGTAAAGTGGCATAAGAACCTTGCTATTTCTGCTACTAATACCTCTTCCAATGCAACCAAGTATTTGACTGGCCTTACTTGCTGCACTGCTGCGTTGTGTACCAAATTTTAAATAATCTGAAATAATAATTCCCAAATCCCTTTCTTCTTTAGTTACAGTCAGTAATGTACCATTGAGACTATAATTGGCCTTTGGGTTTTTGGATCCTATATGCATAACTTTGCCCTTGGTAATATTAAATTTCAGATCCCATTTACTTGACCAGTCATCTAGTTTTTTAATATTACAGTTCATTTGATCAACCCCTCCTGGAAAATCTACCCTGCTACAAATGTTTGTATCATCAGCAAACAAGCAAACCTCCCCCTTAAGCCCACTTCCAATATCACTTATGAACATGTTAAACTAAACAGACCCAATAACTGACCCTTTAGGAACACCACTAGTAACTGATGCCTCATTTGAATCTACTCCATTAATTGAAACCCTCTGCCGTCTATCTTTAAGTGAGCATTCTACCCACTTAACAATCTTAGCATCTATTCCAAGGCAATACATTTTGTAAATAAGTTTGTTGTGTGGGACGGTGTCAAATGCTTTGCCAAAGTCTAAATATGCAATAAGGAAAGAGACAAGTCTTTCTTTTAAAAGAGTTTCCATTAATGTCCCTGCAATTGAGATCAAACTGACTGGCCTATAGTTAGCAGAATCTTCCCTACTATCCTTTGTATGAAGAGGGACTACATTGGCAATTTTCCAGTCTTTTGGAACAACTCCTGTTAGAAGTGACTGATGAAATAAATCAGCTAATGGAGTAGCTAATATGGATCAATGTTCTCTTAGAACCATTGGATGAATATTATCTGGACCCACAGACTTATTTACTCTCTCACTTTTCCTCTCCAATGTCTCTCTGCCCCATTTAACCTTTCAGAAGTAACAGTCTAAACACTAATGGGGTCCCAATAGCCCGATAGGAATATCATACCCTTGCCCATTCATGAATATATAATATCCCTTTAGATAATATTTGTAGCTGGTAGCCCAACATTCAATTACTAACTTTCACTCTCCACTGTGAAACATCAGTCTGCTAGTGTAATCTAATTGCAGTTGCCTGCCTGCCTGCCAGCGTGTGTGCCAGACCCACTTGCCCAGTGCCACACCACTCATATCTGGTGTAACAGTAGTGTAAATTTAAAAAAAAAAACTTTTTTGACTGTGAAACATCAGTCTGCTAGTGTAATCTAATTGCAGTTGCCTGCCTGCCAGCGTGTGTGCCAGACCCACTTGCCCAATGCCACACCACTCATATCTGGCTTAACAGTAGTGTAAATTTAAAAAAAACAAAACTTTTTTGACTGTGAAACATCAGTCTGCTAGTGTAATCTAATTGCAGTTGCCTGCCTGCCAGCGTGTGTGCCAGGCTCACAGCGTATACTGTGCCCACTTGCCCAGTGCCACCACTCATATCTGGTGTAACAGTAGTGTAAATTTAAAAAAAAAAAACTTTTTTGACTGTGAAACATCAGTCTGCTAGTGTAATCTAATTTCAGTTGCCTGCCTGCCAGCGTGTGTGCCAGGCTCACAGCGTATACTGTGCCCACTTGCCCAATGCCCCCACTAATATCTGGTGTAACAGTAGTGTAAATTAAAAAAAAAAACTTTTTTGACTGTGAAACATCAGTCTGCTTGTGTAATCTAATTGCAGTTGCCTGCCTGCCAGCGTGTGTGCCAGGCCCACTTGCCCAGTGCCACCACTGATATCTGGTGTAACAGTAGTGTAAATTAAAAAAAACAAAAACATTTTTGACTGTGAAACATCAGTCTGCTAGTGTAATCTAATTGCAGTTGCCTGCCTGCCAGCATGTGTGCCAGGCTCACAGCGTATACTGTGCCCACTTGCCCAGTGCCCCCACTCATATCTGGTGTAACAGTAGTGTAAATTAAAAAAACAAAAACCTTTTTGACTGTGAAACATCAGTCTGCTTGTGTAATCTAATTGCAGTTGCCTGCCTGCCAGCGTGTGTGCCAGGCCCACTTGCCCAGTGCCACCACTCATATCTGGTGTAACAGAAGTGTAAATTTAAAAAAAAATAGCTTTTTTGACTTTGAAACATCAGTCTGCTAGTGTAATCTAATTGCTGTTGCCTGCCTGCCAGTGTGTGTGCCATGCTCACAGTGTATATTGTGCCCACTTGCCCAGTGCCCCCACTCATATCTGGTGTAACAGTAGTGTAAATTTAAAAAAAAAAAAAAGTTTTTGACTGTGAAACATCAGTCTGCTTGTGTAATCTAATTGCAGTTGCCTGCCTGCCAGCGTGTGTGCCAGGCTCACAGCGTATACTGTGCCAACTTGCCCAGTGCACCACTCATATCTGGTGTAACAGCAGTGTAAATTTAAAAACAAAAAACTTTTTGGACTGTGAAACATCAGTCTGCATTTTTTGTGTCAGGCTCACAGCGTATAATGTGCCCACTTGCCCAGTGCCACCACGCATATCTTGTTTAATAGTAGTGTAAGTGTACATTTAAAAACCAAAAAAACTTTTTGGACTGTAAAACATCAGTCTGTTTTTTTGTTTCAGGCTCACAGCTTATACTGGGCCCACTTGCCCAGTGTCACCACTCATATCTTATTTAATAGTAGTGTAAGTGTACATTTAAAAACAAAAAAAAATTTGGACTGTGAAACATCAGTCTGCTTTTTTGTTTCAGGCTCACAGCTTATACTGGGCCCACTTGCCCAGTGCCACCACTCATATCTTGTTTAATAGTAGTGCAAGTGTACATTTAAAAACAAAAAAAACTTTTTGGACTGTGAAACATCAGTCTGCTTTTTTGTTTCAGGCTCACAGCTTATACTGGGCCCACTTGCCCAGTGGCACCACTCATATCTTGTTTAATAGTAGTGTAAGTGTACATTTAAAAACAAAAAAAACTTTTTGGACTGTGAAACATCAGTCTGCTTTTTTGTTTCAGAAAATTTGTAGCTATTGGGACACAGCAGTGGAAGGTACCCGGCCGAAATTTCTTTGCACAAAAGGCAATCCCCAACCTGTACTCGATTGTGCGAAAGGAAGTAATGGCATGTCTGGCACACAGTGTTGGGGCAAGGGTCCATATGACCACTGATAGCTGGTCTGCAAAGCATGATCAGGGCAGGTATATCACCTACACTGCGCATTGGGTAAACCTGCTGATGGCTGCCAAGCATGGAATGCGTGTCACTGCAGAGGAGGAGTTGGTGACACCGCCACGACTTGCAGGCAGGCCTGCTGCCACCTCCTCTACTCCTCCTACTCCATCCTTAAAACACTCCTAATGTTCGACCGCCTGCTCCAACAAGAAAAAGCCGTTAACGAGTATTTGTATGACCGGGGTGCTAGGACAGCCTCTGCGGAGCTGGGAATTTTTTTTCAACATTACTGGGCGCTCATGCGCAATGCCTGTAGGCTCATGCATCCTTTTGAGGAGGTGACAAACCTAGTCAGTCGCACCGAAGGCACCATCGGCGACATCATACCATTTAATTTCTTCCTGGAGCGTGCCCTGCGAAGATCTGGCCGTAGATGAGCGTGAAGAGGAAAAGTTGTGGTCACCATCATCACCAGAAAAAGCCTTATCAGCATCGCTTGCTGGACCAGCGGCAACGCTTGAAGAGGATTGTGAGGAAGAGGAGTCGGAGGAGGAATGTGGCTTTGAGGAGGAGGAGGAGGAGGAAGACCAACCACAACAGGCATCCCAGGGTGCTCGTTGTCACCTATCTGGTACCCGTGGTGTTGTACGCGGCTGGGGGGAAGAAGATACCTTCAGTGAGATCACTGAGGACGAGGAACGGGACATGAGTAGCTCGGCATCCAACCTTGTGCAAATGGGGTCTTTCATGCTGTCATGCCTGTTGAGTGACCCTCATATAAAAAAGCTGAAGGAGAACGACCTGTACTGGGTGTCCACGCTATTAGACCCCCGGTATAAGCATAAAGTGCCTGAAATGTTACCGAATTACCGCAAGTCGGAAAGGATGCAGCATTTCCAAAATAAATTAAAAAGTATGCTTTACACAGCGTATAAGGGTGATGTCACAGCACAACGGGAATCTAACAGGGGAAGAGGTGAAAGTAATCCTACGACTCCAACGACCACGCCGGCAAGGACAGGACACTTTACAGACGTGTTGTTGATGGAGGACATGCAGAGCTTTTTAACTCCTATGCATCGCCACAGCCCTTCGGGGTCCACCCTCAGAGAATGACTCGACCGACAGGTAGCAGACTACCTCGCCTTAACTGCAGCTCTCGACACTCAGAGGAGCGATGAACCCCTTGACTACTGGGTGTGCAGGCTTGACCTGTGGCCTGAGCTATCCCAATTTGCGATAGAACTTCTGGCCTGCCCCACTTCAAGTGTCCTGTCAGAAAGGACCTTCAGTGCAGCAGTAGGTATTGTCACTGAGAAGAGAAGTCGCCTAGGTCAAAAAAGTCTAGATTACCTCACCTTTATTAAGATGAATGAGGGATGGATCCCGAAGGGACTGACATTGGGCGATACATTCGAGTAAAAAAGGCCTAATGAGATGAGCTGCCTTGGGCTAAAAATGGTCCACACAGTGCTGTATTTTATCTTCGAATGCCGGATGACTTGCGTGACTTATCCGCCACCAACTAGGGTTCAAGCCGCAATGTTTTAGGGCACTTTCTGCCTGGGAAACAAACATCAATTTTTCTGGCCGCTGCTACAGCAGCGGCTGCAACAATACCTAATTTTTCAGGCATGTGTACATGCCTAATTTTTCTGGCCTCTGGTGCAGCACTGTGGCTTCAAAACCAAACCAATAAAAAAGGCACATAACAGGGATTAAACTGATAGGAATAATACTACTTAACACACCACTCCTATCTGGTGGCACATTAGATTGCACGCGCAGTGCCCCAAATTTGAAGTAGGAGGACCGACCAAGCATCTTTTTCCATCTCCAGGTTCCTAAAATCCATGCCATATACACGTCCCCTGATAGGGGATGGAACAGGGATTAAACTGATAGGAATAGTACTACTTAACACACCTTATAATAACGCAAAGAGAGGCAACGCAGAGAGAGGAGTCTGAAGAAGAGGAGTCAGAGGAGGAAGGTGGCTTTGAGGAGGTGGAAGACCAAACACAGCAGGCGTCCCAGAGGGCTTGTTTTCACCTTTCGGGGACCCTTGGTGTTGTACGTGGCTGGGTGGAGGAAGAGACCTTCAATGACATCAGTGAGGACAAGGAACGGGACATGGCTAGCTTGGTATCCAACCTTGTGCAAATGGGGAGTTTGCGGTTGTGCAAATGGACTGTTTGCGGTTGCGTTAAAGGGACAGTCTAGGCCAAAATAAACTTTCATGATTCAGATAGAGCATGTCATTTTAAACAATTTTCCAATTTACTTTTATCACCAATTTTGCTTTGTTCTCTTGGTATTCTTAGTTGAAAGCTTAACCTAGGAGGTTCATATGCTAATTTCTTAGACCTTGAAGCCCACCTCTTTCAGATTGCATTTTAACAGTTTTTCACCACTAGAGGGTGTTAGTTCACGTATTTCATATAGATAACACTGTGCTCGTGCATGAGAAGTTATCTGGGAGCAGGCAATGATTGGCTAGACTGCAAGTCTGTCAAAAGAACTGAAAAAAGGGGCAGTTTGCAGAGGCTTAGATACAAGATAATCACAGAGGTTAAAAGTATATTATTATAAATGTGTTAGTTATGCAAAACTGGGAAATGGGTAATAAAGGGATTATCTATCTTTTAAAACAATAAAAATTCTGGTGTAGACAGGTCCCTTTAAACGGGGAGTTTGGTCTGTCACTGTGAAGCGGGCGTAACCCTTACACTACCTGATCGATACAACATCATACCTGATGTTTTAAAGCATGTTATTCCAAACAATTTAGGAATGTTAGGTGATTTATGCCCTTTATGGCTTAAAACCAGACTCTGCATCAACTATGTAATTTTCCATGGGAGTTTTGCCATGGATCCCCCTCCGGCATGCCACAGTTCAGGTGTTAGTCCCCTTGAAACAGCTTTTCCATCACTATTGTGGCCAGAAAGAGTCCCTGTGGGTTTTAAAATTTGCCTGCCCATTGAAGTCAATGGCGGTTCACCAGGTTCGCCCGTTCGCAAACTTTTGGGGAAGTTCGCGTTCGCTGTTCGCGAACCCAAATTTTTAGATTTGCGACATCACTACTCATAATCCCTGTACCCACTCATAATAAATGTATTATTTTTTTTCTACACAAACACCAGTTCCCTTTTTATTCATACTAATAATCATAGACATGTATAGTAAGTAAGACTCTGTTGCCATGTCCAAGGACCACAATGGATCTGAGAAGCAGTTGATTTTATTTTTGTTGTTGCTGGAGAAGACTTATCTGTAAATATAAGTTTTTTTAGGCAAATAGAAGGCTAACATTGGGAGT